>NW_020451260.1:1313312-1313573 GCF_003343035.1 Apteryx rowi
ACGGAGCGGAGCGGAGCGGCGCGGAATGGACCGGCACGGAATGGCACGGAATAGCACGGAACGGAGTGGAACGGAATAGCACGGAACGGAATGCACTGGGCTGGCACGGAATGGACCGGGATGGAGCGGCACGGAATGGACTGGACTTGCACGGAATGGACCGGGATGGAGCAGCATGAAACAGCACGGAACGGAGCGGCACGGAATGGACCGGGATGGACTAGCACGGAATGGAGAGGCACGGAATGGACCGGGATGGAC
>NW_020451260.1:1313913-1400974 GCF_003343035.1 Apteryx rowi
GCACGGAACGGAGCGGCACGGAATGGACCGGGATGGACCTGCACGGAATGGAGAGGCACGGAATGGACCGGGATGGACTAGCACGGAATGGAGCGGCACGGAATGGACCGGGATGGACCAGGATGGACCGGCACGGAACGGAGCGGCACGGAATGGAATGGAATAGACTGGCACGGAATGGCTTGGCACGGAATGGATCAGCACAGAATGGACTGGCACGGAATAGAACAGGATGGACCAGCACGGCACGGCGCTGAGCARCACGGAATGGCACGAAACCGCCTGGCCCGGCTCCACCTGCCAGCGGGGCGCGGTGCCCACAGTGCTGCACGGCCACGGAGCAGCCCCAGCCCTGGCCAGACAACTCATCCCTCAACTCATCCCTCAACAACTCATCGCGGGGCGCACTGACTTCTGGCCCCGGGGCGCCTTCTGAGCGCCACGGGTGACGCTGCGAGAACGCCCAACGCTCCCCCCGACCGCCCTCGCTGCTCGCTGTCCTTCCCGGTACTTTGCAGCTCAACCAAGCAGGCAGCAAACGTGCTCCTTGGGGCGCCGTCGCAGCCCCGCAGCGGTTGGCCAGGGCCTCCCCCGGGATTTCGGGGCACCAGATCGACTGTCCCCAGCCAGGTCAGCTTTGCCAGCCTCCAGGACACCTGGAGAAAGTGAGACCGGCATCCTTTTGCCTGCTGCAAACCCGTCTCGGAGGAATTTAAATAAGCAGCAGGCGTACTGTCGTCCGTAAGAGAAACGAAACCGGCTCCTCCGCTCGCCTGAAATCAGCTGCGGAAACAAAAGCCGCAGCTAGTTAGGAACGGAAGTTTCAGCAAGGGTCCTTCTCCAGGAAGGTCTCCACATCTCGCCCGTGCTCCAAGCTCCCCACCGCCGTTATGGGACATGCTGGGTTGCTTTGACGTGCTTTTAGTTAGGCGCTGGAGACCCCTTTTGGTTTCATGCAACGGATGAAATATGAATGCCTTAAAGCTCTGGACCAGGCATGTGAGAGCTCCAGTTTGCCAGTGAGGGCAGGCTCACGTGGTCAACACACCGAAGACCTCCTTTGGCCACCTATTGCCATGTGAAGTCCAGGGCAGAAGGTCTTAAGAAGCGGGGTTGAACGTCTAAGGAGATTTCCGCTTCTTATCGCTTCCCACCTTCCCCCCCCGTGAACGCATGGACCCACCAGCGTTTGCCTTGCTTTAATTCTTGACCTAATTCTGTGAAAACCAAAGTGGACATCTCCAGTCAAGCACTCGGGGCTTTTCGGCGTGTTCAGCGCATGCAACAAACCGCTGCCCTGTGTTTCCGGATAAACCCGATGGAGCTCCGTGCTTTAATCCAAGACTCTCTCCGTAACCTCTGTGTGCCAGGGAGAGGGGAAGTGTTTTAACCTTAACAAGTCCCATATGGTCACATATCCTCAATATAAAAGGTTTGATTTTAAAATAGGAGAGTTGGGATCATTCCTCTTGCTGGGATGTTTGGATTTCTCTTGTATACGATGCTCCTTGCACTGATTATTACACAAGTGACACAAAAAAATTGGGGAAGAGCTTCGGACAACTCAAAAGTCATCAGGAGGGGGCCAGCAGAATGAATTTACTGCTTATGCAGCAAAATTCAACATCATAAACATAGGTTTGGGGTCTCAAACACACCAATAGGGCAAAACATGAAAGCAGGAAAAAAAAAAAGGCACAAAACCAGCTTTCATTTGCAGCCACCAAGCAGCCGCCCTTGCAGCCGGCCGTAGCCACGCACACTGTCCTGCAGGCCACCAGCTAACCCTTCCTGTAACCATGTTTCCCCCCCCGGCCCTTAAATAGATTTTTTTCCCTGTAAATGCAGTGGATTATGTTCAAAGCTCCACCTATGGGCTGGGCTGTAGTTTCACTTATTGGTGCTGTTCATGCAATCCTGGTTTAATGGATGGTTTGGTTCCAGAATTTCTCAGCCACGCCGGGGAAATACCACGCACGTGGGTCTTGCTTAATGTTCATGAGGTTCTTCGGACCCATACACCACAATTTAGAAGCTATTAGTCATTTTGCTAGCTCATGTTTACTGTAACTTAAAAATCTGACGTGAATAGTGGTCGGAAGCAAAGGCATGAGCGCTCTTTGAAGCATGCACTACTTGATGCCCTGCTATGTGCCCGGTTTACTGCAGGAACATCAAAGGGACTGGCACAGGATGGAAATCAATAGGATTAAGGAAGGGAAACTCCTCAGTCTTGACAAGGAAAAATCATTCTTACTGCGTTGCTCAGCTGGAATTGTTACAGGGCATCGAGACGATGCTCTTAAAAGGAGCCTGCTGACACATTTGGCCGCTCAGCAGTCTGGTAGGAACCTTATCTGCTCGTCTAGATCCGCCTGAAGTCTCCAAAGTCCTCAGCAGCAAAGGGGTCAGCTGCAGCCGTGCGTTCATCGACCACAAGCTTTCTCTCAAAAGCGTTTCATCACTGTTGGTTACTCAGTGCTGTTATCAAGCCGACAGCAAGTCTTCTGAAGGCAAACCTGCCACAGGCTGGTCTTGCACTTCCTCGCAGAGAGGAGTTTTGCCTGTAAGAGCAGGAGCTCTGACCACCTCCTTTGGGTTATTATTTTATTAAAAAATTATATATATATAATGGTTCTGTATGGCTCAAATTCACTGAGCTCGTGAATGTGCTATTTTGTACCTCTCACACATTGGGTATACCCAAAGACAGCATCACAGCCTTTAATAACATACTTTAATTAATACTGAATTAGTATTAATTAATCCTGGAATCATGCACTATTATGTTCTTTTCAAAGATGGGTCACTGTAGTGAAGAAAATCTACATTTCTTACCCAGGGTCACACCAGGAGTCCCTCGCAGGCAGGGAAATAAGTTTCTTAATCGTTCTCTGGCACTTTGACCTAGGAGTGAGATGAGAGACCTGTGACTGTCTGAGCTCTCTGGACTGATGAAACATCATCTCCATTTCCTGTGATGGCCCTTCCTACCTGCAAAATGGGAGCAACGGCTCTGAAGTGCAGCGTGGCTTTGGAGATTGCACTACGTAAGGGTCAGGCGTCACCATTAACAAGCTCTCAGCCCTCTCCAGGTTTGCAGTGCTCCTGCATTTGTGAACATTTGTCTCTCTTTCATCTGCTGTCTCGAGAAGCTGCTCACGGAGAGGTTTTCCTGTAGGAAAGAAGCCAGCTTCTTCCATCTTTTATACCCAGACTTAGCTGGGTTGTGCTGCTAAGATCAGTGACCTTGTTTCAGATTAATAAATCTGCAACTGGCCTTTTGCAAACAGCTGAACGACTTCCTCCACGGGCGACCGGAGTTTGTCGGCTCAGCGCCTGCTATAAGCTGAGGTGATGAGGTGACTGCACGGCTAGTTTATTCCTGACTGGTTCCAGCCGTTCAGACATTTATCAGCTTCTCCGTGCACCTGTTCACGCTCCCACCCAGCAAACACACAGGAATCCCTGGTCCTTGCCAACGGGGAGCTAAACACTGAAAAAGGAAGAGAAGGAAGCAATCTGAAAGGAGGAAGAAGAAGAAGGTAGAGGAAGAGCTTAGGTAGGGATGGGAGTTGAAGAAGAAAGGGTTAAAAAGCAGAGGTTGGAGGAGAGATGGTAGAAGCTGAGGGAAGAGAGAGGAGTATTTGCAGACACGCAGCACCAAAGGCTCAAACGGAAAAATGCGGGAAAGATGAAACATTTCAGGATGCCACAAAGCCCATTAGCAAGAAAAGAATGAGGTTATAAATGGATTCTTCACTTCCTTCCTCTTAAAAGCAAAGAGGGGAAAAGAAAAGAAAAACCAGGGAGCTGGCTGAGGGGAATACCACGGGGAGAAAGGGGGTTGTTCTCACCTGTCCTCCCCTGTCACCCTCCGCTCCTCCTGCCTAAAGGGAGATCTGGTCCTTACCATGGGAGAGCTGAGAGTGGGGAGGGCCGCAAGGATGTGCCCCTTCTTCCCCCTTCCGAAACCTTCTTGTTAACATCTGGCCACTTTTCTTGTTGCTGTGTTTTAAAACTTTGTTAGTGCCCTAGCCCCCCGTTCCACGTGTGTTCAAACCATGAATTGGTGATAATTTAAGATAGTCCGAAGATGCAGGCTTGCCACCAACAGGATAAAGAATAACCTTTTTTTGCCAAAAAAAAGGATGACCTTAGTCCTGCACGAGTAAATCTGTCTGAGCAGAGACCTCACGGACTAGCTTAGGGAATCTGATATCCCACAGATCATTCAAAAGCTGCTGAATACATACAAAGTTATATTTGTTCATTACTGTCTAGCCATAGTAAAATAGAGTCGTCATTTTATATTTAACAAGGAAAATGAAGATGTGTCACCAAGTGCCTTTTGTCTAACTACAAAAGGAAAAGGTTTGCAAATATTTGCAGTTTGAAAGGCATTTTAATAAAAGTTTGTTGAAACTCTTCTGCAAAGTTTCCTTTTTGCAGATTTTAAGGAATGCCTGCATATCATTCATGCCATAATAATAAAGTATTGTACTATGGAGAATGTACAATGTTCTTATATTAAAAATGTCAAACACTTTGATTGGGATCAATCATTTTGCCAAAGAAAATCCAMTAAGGAGAAAATAACCTTTAAAATATCACGCTTCTATTTGCCAGTGAAATATTTTGAGCATAACAGGGGAGAGGAACCTGCTAATTAGAATCACTTATAAACGCCCTTAGAAAATGTTTTTAAATGCAGTCTAGAGTGAGCTAAGATATCATAAGTGATCTTGCGTGCTAGACACGAGTCTCCTTCTCAAGGGATGGGTTTCCGCTGGTGTCGCAGAAGGCCTTGCTAGAACATCCTCTATTCTTTCTTGGTAAGCTCTCTCTGCTGCCAGGGCCGATTCATATTCTCGCTGCTTCTCTTCTTCCTCAGCATCACGGGCGTGTTGTTGATAGGCAATCTGAGCCTTGAGTTGCTCTTGGTATTCTTTTGCTTCCTTTACTTTTCTGGAAATGACATACGAATAAGTTAGTTATGAGGTACGTGTTAAAAATAAATAACTTGTGTTTTTTATCTGTTAACGTGCTACCTTAGACGAAAGAACTATTCAAAACGCCTGTTAGGAGTTAACTGCTACTCCGTTAAACAAATGCGACATTGTTAATTAATCTGAAGCTCTCTGGAGCATGAACTGCATTCTGTTGTCTCTTACAAAGCAGACTGCAAAATCAGTGCTTAACAAAAAAAAAAAAAAAAGAGCAAGAACCACCCCTTGTCATCAGCTTTCTCTGCCCACCCTAGGGGCAACGAGAAGACAGAGAACGAGCATGACAGGTTTCAGCCCTTTCCTAGCTGTGGCTCACTGCTGTGGCATCCTCACACCCGGTTTCCGCTCCCTCGCTCTGAAGGCGAYGACAACGCGCTTCCGACAGGGAAGGCAGGGTGTGGGCTGTGCTGATACGCTAGGAAAAGGCTGTCAGAAGAAATCAGCCTTCCACTCTACCTACGTGCTTGGGCACTTCGAGAGCAGAAAGCACAAAGACGCTGAAATGTCAACAGTCTACTCAAAACTTGTGTGCTAACACAATACGGGCTGAACCATGCGGCACTTCCCGACCCCACCGAATGCCATCTTTGCTACAGAGTGAAGCGTATCCAAAGCGAAGTCCCGCACGTTTGCTTCCACGGGGCGAGATTTCTGCCATACCCAAGAGCTTGTCACCGATAAAGCTATCGGAGCTGCAACAGATACCAGCTCCGGAAGGAGCTACGCGCGCTTACCTCCTGCTCACGTGTGCTGAGAACGGGCAGAAATACCAAAAGGTATTTGAATGAGTGAAATAAAGGCACTTTGCCCTAGGTTTGGCATGACACCCAGAGGTGCATTTCAGCTACTGCGAATAACAATATTCTTGCCTTGAGGAACAGCAAGGCAATGGGAAGCCCGTGGAACAGGGTGTCGTGTGCTAGTCTGATATTTTTGTGGCTGACTGTACTACTGTTCGAGGGAGGTGTGTGGGTGGAGTTCAGCAATAAGCCTGAACGCCCAAGTTCTCCTAGGGAAGAAATGAAGTAACCTTTCATTAAACCCTCCTCCCCAAACCTCGGCCACTCCCAGTCACAGCTCAGAGTAGCAGGGGATGTGTTTACTAAACACGATCAGTGCAAGTCACAGGATGGTCCAAAGAGTCCAAAACAAGTATAAGTAATGAAACACCATTATTTGTACGATGAGATCAGAACTGGTAATCTAATACCAATTGCAATAGAATTGGGCTGCTACTGAGCAGTTTGGAGCTGTCACGCTTTGTAGCAAAGCCTCTCTACACAGAAGAAAGCCAAGTGCTCTCTTGCACAGTCAGCTGAAAAGGAGAATTAGCCAACTTGGAAGTTTAAAAGGTTGGCCTGCAATGAAAGGAACCAACAGCATAAAAGAAAAATACCTTGCATATTTTTCTTCTTCTATACATTTGAGTTCTGTGATTGCTTCAGCTAATAGCTTCCTTTCTTGGGCGAGTTCTTCCTGCTCCTTTGCATTTCTCTCCACTGCAAAAAATAAAAAAAATACTTTTAGACGATACTTACTCAGCCCTGATAAGCTTGAAGGGACAGCGAGGCTGTATTCAAGCMAAGTGGCCTGAATAGCAAGCCCGAGCTTTGTTGTTTCTGGAGAGGCACACAAACAACAGGAAGGATATTCTCAGCCTCTTCGTTTTTCATCGCTAAGAAAAGCTTTCACATTCAGAACTTCATAATAATAATAATAATAATGTAATTAATAATAATGATTGCATGCTCGTGCAATCCTTACTTTACTAGGCTTTGTTCTGGTAACGGCAACGAGAAATCAGTGCAAGGGCTGCCCAMAGGAGTAAAGTTTCAGGAGCAGGTTCAGACACAATAGCACCGTTGTACGTTCACCCGTGCAGCCCGCGCACGCCGGGCCAGACAGTCCTCCCAGAAGCGGTGTGCTGTACCCCCTCTGCCTCCGCCAAGACTTGCATTCGCGTAGCAAGAGCCCGGTTTGGTGCACAGACAGGGAGCTGTTGCTACTTACACTTCTCCTCAATTTGCAGTTGCCTTGTATCCAGGACATCTTTCAGTAGCTGTTTTCTAGCTTCCTTTTCTAATCGCAATTGCTCAGCCTTCTTGGCCCAAACCTTTGCCATCTCCTCACTGAGGAGCTTGTCCACTTCTTTTTCTCGCTGCTTCTCCTCCTCCAGCTGTTGCGCCAGGTGTGCCCGGTAAGTCTGCTGCTCCTTGAAAAGCTCTTGCTGCAAACACATGGACATTGGCAGGTCTGAGTTAACGAGTTCAACCAGGTGTTTCAAAAAAGTGAAGAGAAATGGTGGTTTGTGGTCAGTGTGGGAACCGAGATCTCTGTTCAGAGCCCTGTTGCAGAAAGGGCTGCGCAGAATCTGTCCCCTGGCCAACAGCCGATGCCTGGAGAACAGTGTGAGAGCCACACACACACAGTGACAGTCGTGCTCTCCTCCTAGCAGTTCAGCTGCCCACAGCATGGAAATTTGGCAAACGCTTTCCACAGCTGCCCAGACGACTTCACTCCACCTACATTAGAAGCCATGGGAGCTGACAGAGTTTTAAATATCAGCTCTGCTAATTTTGTGCCCAGGTCTCAGTGACTGGTGGTCACGGAAGAAGTTGATACCACTTTTCTAACCTGCAAGAGCCTCTAGATACCTGAGCAGAACAAGGAATGCAGCTCCCTGCTCGGTCTTAAAGGTACCTTGAGACCTGTTTTCACCTCAACGCTGGACAATCTACTTGTTTTAAATTTAAGAAGTGACAGACACATCCACGTTTTCATGGCATCTCCAAGATATTTAATGCGAGGTCTTGAGCCTAACCTGAAGGAAATAGCCGCAGACATTGGCAGTGGCATCTTTTCTCCCAGGAATAAAGAAGGGCAGGTTACAGCTGTTAATGAAAACCAATCTGCTTTAAAACAAGGTATATATTTTTAGAGTAAAAATAAAACCAAGATGCCCTCCTCTTCTGCAGAAAAACATTCTTAACTTTTTATAACAAAAATGAACACTAAGAAGCACCACATAAAATGAGGCAATAGCTGCTTGTGACACTTCTGCAGCAATATAAAAACCTGAATTCGAGTCACGCTGTGGCATGCAAAAACTTTCACTTGTATTCCTCAGCTACAATTATACCTAGCTAATAATTAAAGATTTAAAACTGTTGCTTAGTATTTTAATGCATTAGAGTAGGTTAAGTATTTACTTTCCTCCACAGTTACAAATATTTAATAAATTAGGTCCGTGAAACAGAAAACTTTTGCTCATCTCCAATACATCCACACAGTATAAAGCCCCCAAAGGTCAAGTAATTTATACGCAATGAAATCAGCACGGGGGGGACAAGATGCCAGGATTACCTGGGAGCCCTCTCCTTCGGTCTAACCTCGCGGCCTTGCCGAGTGCAGGACAAGCTTTAAAGCGCTCACCGCGACTGCAATGGAGAGCTGGCTTCTTCAGAGAGGGAGAGCGCTGGCAGGAGCAGAGGCAACAGGCAACGCAACAAAAGTACCACCTTGATCAGAGAAGAGGCCTCGTGCCCGATTTCATTTATACTGCGCGATTCCGCTAACAGCCACCAAATTAGTCCGGCTGAGGCATCGCCCCAAACTTCGAAACGAACATCTCTTGCCCTTACTTTTCTTTTCTTTTTTTCCTCAGCGCCTCCCTGGGATTCCTGAAGAGTTTTTTCTAGGATCTTCATATCTAGGGCAAGTTCCTCCTGTTTTTCTTCGTTAAGGCGCTTCATCTTGTCCTGGGCTGCACTGGCCAGCATGTCCCTGCGTTCCTTCTGCTTCTGCAGTTTCTCCATCTGAAGGTGTTCGTTTTCTAGTTTAAGCAGTTGCTTTTCTTCTTCCTACAACAATAAAAAGAGTCAACTTGCAAAACATCGTATAACTTCAAACAAAATGATAGGTAGGATTCGTTTAACTGGAACGCAGAAGAGGGAAGATAAATATTAAAAGCCTTTCTTGCTGACATTAGAGGATTTTGTAAGTACTAATGTCATCTGTTAGAGCTGTTAAAGCATGAACATTTTAGCRTATCATTCATCAGAATTCAGGATTTTCTCTTGAATTATCCCATGTGCTTCATACCAAAATACTGGAATGCCTGACACTCTCTAAATACTTCAAGTGGATAGATAAAGTCATTTCTTTACAGAAATTAATAGAATTGCAATGCACATGATCCATATCCAAGTCCTTATACGCAGCCGTAACCACTAACCAATAGCAGAGCTACGCTCTCCTGCCTATAACTGTGAATATTATATATGCTGTATATGTTAATGGATGTTACAGATATATATATGTATATAGATACACACACAAGACTATTTAACCAAAAAATACCATGTAGAATCAATAAAGTAACTTAGCATAATTCCTGAACATCCTGCATTTGAGTAAGTTTACAGGCACAGCTGCACTCAAACATCACAGTAACACAGTATGGGGCCACCATTAACTTACCTACGGGTCTCGGAAACCACATCTTAGCTGTCTTGAGGGTACATGCTGGGTTTTTGTTAGCCTAGTTTTAAATAAAATGGCTCTTTCATAATGTGAATAAATCTGCTAAAATGCATCAGCAGGTTTGTTATAAACAGCCTTTCTAATCTTTTCCATATGGAAGGACAAGCTGTGCTTCCTACAGAACATAACTTGCTCTGCTGGACACAAAACACCCACCCTGACTCTTGCAGGGTTTCGGAGGCAAAGCTGACATTGCTCTCTTCCCAGGTGGTGAAAGAGGCTCCGTCTGAATGGCCACGTTCACTTTCAGAAGCTGGTAAAACAGCTTTGAAACTCACTGTATTCTGAGCCACTGAATAAGCAATCTGAAAGACTTTGAACAGTAAAGAAGGAAAGAAGGTGGGAATGGGCAGCAAACTACTGCAGAAGTTGGCAATATGGCATACGTGTCTTCAGCTGAATCCTGACATCAGTGGAGTTGTGGGATCCACTGTGCTTTTTCTATGAAAGTTCATCTGATGTGTTAATACAGCATTGTAAACGTGCAAAGAAATTGTCACCGATGATCCTTCTGCAAGCCAGGACTGAAATGCCACGGCAGAAACTTGTCCAGCGCTTGTGTGGCTACAGCTAGGGAAGCAAGTTTTCCTTCCTTAAACAAGCGATTTCCATTGCAACAACCAGCAGAAAGCAGTTATACACAGACACGCTTAGCTGTCCGTTGCCTGTCCTTAACTCTGATGAAAGCTCTGATCTTTGGAGGCTACGGACTCTGCTGAGATGCTCGTAATGCAGCCAGCTGTCACATCGCTCTTCCGCGGAAAAAGGATTATGCCCTGTTTTCAAAACAGAAACTCTCCTTTATGGATCCTTTGAAAAGAGCTTTTTTCAGAGATTATACCATTTTACCAGGAATTGCTGAGCTCAAGGCAGTTGTCTTCAGGGGAAGCTACAAAGTCTTCTGTTCTAATACCATTTTTCTGAAAAGGCCAGTTAAGAAGTGTTTTTTGCCTGAGAGGACTAGCAGTGCCTTAGAAGTTGTTAAAAGAAAAGAATTTTCTTCTCTATGTTGTTAAACAAGTGAAACATTGCAGTCTAGCTCGAGAAAAGGTCTCTGCTCTTTTACAGCCAAGATCTTCAGAGCTTGAGACTCACTATCGTCATTACTTCTAAAAAGAAATGGAGTTCGCACCTTGCCAATATCAGCCTTGAACGCCTCGGAGTACCCGGCCTGATCATTTGATTGCTACACGTGAACAGCAGCAACACGAATACCGCTCACACAGGCTACCTAAAAAATGAGGACCGAGTCCGAACCAAGCAGACTCCCATAACTCATTAAGTCAACGCAGAGTACTGTGAATTAGTGAGCTCCAAAGTCAACGTGACTAAGCCAAGCCTATGCTGGAGGAAGATGAGAAATGAGGGCAGTGGCCAGGAGAGTTGAGCTAAATGAGGCGAATATTTCCCATGATGTGGCACCCGCCACCAGCCAGCTCTAACGGGTGAAAGAGCTTCGGCGTTGCTTGCCAATTTGTATCTATGAAAGACGGAGCTTTAAAAAAGAGTGTAGACTCTGAAATTCAGTCAGCTGCGGTGTCTACTCCTGCAAAACATTGCTGCCTATGTTAGTGACCACTGAATGGTGCAGTGCAACTGGGAAAAATGGAAGTATGAGCAAGCAAAGCCCCACTGCATAAGCAGTCGGGATTTTTCACACATAGCTATGAGGAGGGGTGTGTTTTTGTGTGTGTGTGTCAGGGCCCCATGGGCACGAACAGGCCCTGCAATCTCTCCCCGCTCAAGGGCTCGGCTGCCCACGCTCCCAGCCAGCTCCAGCAGCAGCCTTGGATCCGACGGCTGGGAAAGAGCGGGGTGAGAACGAGCTGGGAGACAGCGCCCGGGGGCTGCGGTTCGGCTCGGTGGCTCACCCCGAGACCTGGGGCGCATTGCAGCCGGGACACAAGAACCTCTAGCTATCCCACTGCAAAGTGGAAGTCGGAAAATTGCAAAGATGGCTGGCAAAAGCCAAAAACCACTTCAGTTTCCTGCAAGGGCTTTGAATGCTACAATTCCATGACATGCTAAATTTCAAGAGATGCATTTCCCTCTGTAAACAGGAGGGCATGTGCCACAGCTCTGGAAAAGAGGCTTAGCATAATAGGAGGGGTCTCAGATACTAATGGAGTCGGTGAAAATACAAATAAGGTACGGATTAATCTAAATGTCTAGTAAGCCTGTTGTTAGGAGGGCCTTTTGGAGACCGCCGAATGGCGAACGATATAGAAATTACCAGCAAGCGAGCCTCCTCTTCTCGCAGCCGCTTTGCTTCCTCTCTGTGAGCGTTCAGCACGGCTACCTGGGCTCCGAGCACGCTCAGCACTTCCCGATGCTGCTCTGCCGCTTTCTGCATATCCGCCGCCTCCTGTTTCTCCTTGGCCAACCTGTCCTCTTCCCAAAGCTCGGCAAACATTTGCTCCTCCCGCTGCCGCTGCTTTTTCAGGTCCTCCTTAAGAGCTAGCTGGGCCAGTCGGTCTGCGCACACTTCCCTCCGGTGCTTCTGCGCCCACCACGTGCGAAACTCCTCACATTGTTCTCTGAATGGCAAAATAAGACGTAAAACAAAATAATGATAATCAAGTCTGGTGGTGTTTGAGAGATGGAGGGTCCCAAACTCATGACCGCGCATAGGACTGCGGCTCAGGATGCCAACGTCTACACCTGGTCTGACGCCAACTCCTGGGGAGACCTAAGGAGTCACGGAGAGCCTGTTTTGATGGAGATTTTGACATTAATCAGTTGAAGAGCAGGTCCTGCATTTCCATTTGCATTTATATATTTAACACTACATCTGTTCCAACATTTATACTGTCCTTTACTCAAATCACAACTTAGTCTAGGTTTACCAGTCACTCGAAAGCTCAGCCACATTCAGAAACTATTCTGAGAGCAGAAATTTATGTTACACTGTTAAACAGCAGCCACTAGGATTTTATTAGGATATAGATTTTCATAAAGTGAAAATGTGAAAGGAGCAGATAATGGTGAATATCTATAAGCATTAGGGATGTGCGATAAGCACACATGCATGCTGCGAAGTAAAAAAAATCTCAAATTATTTCATGCTGAATGAAACCATCTTCTACGGATTGTTGCAATGCTATTTAAGAATTCATAGCAGGCATCATAAGAAATCGTTGGCCAAATCTGGAGCCATTGTGTGACAGCAGTAGTTATTTGTACAATGTGAAATATTTTTACTTTATGCAATGTTAATCTGACAATTCTATAGAGCAAAAATATTAAATATTCATCTAGCAAATATCTCATAGTACTATAGTTCTCAACATCAGGTTGGTTATTTAATTTTCATAACTACAATAAAACAAAATCTGAATGAATTCCATTACCCATTTTTGGTTTTTTTTTTTTTTAACTTAAAAGCAAAATGAAATTTGCCAGCCCTGAAATAAGACTTTCAGCGTTTTACTTTTTCCTACTCCATGGCTCTGCTGAGGATCTGTCTTTGCAGTCTGCTCCTCACGGGACAGGTACCCCTGCAGGCCCTGAGTCGAGCACAAACCGTCGCAGTGACCCCTCCGCAGGGTGACAGGAATTCCCTAAACACGTACGGGGATGTAGGACCTCCCAAAGCGGCTGCACGCTCTATTAAATCACTATGTTCAGGAAGGCAGACTTCCCAAAGCTCTTTGGTTTCACCCCAGCTTTCTCGCTCACCCCAACATCACATAGGTTTAATAGTAAAACTAAAAAAGGATTCGTTCTGTGAGATGCAAAGTCTGGGTTTTAGATACTGGGAGAAAAGTTACAAGTAAGTCATAAAAAACATAATCCTTGTCCGTACATACCAAGAATATTCCTCCCCCAATGGTTCAGCACCCCTCGTCAAGAAGGCCTTTGCCGCATCCCCACGTGAGAGCAAGGGGCTCAGCATCAGAAAGTCTTCACTTTCCCAAATGGTTCCTAAATCCAATACAGCTGCCATCTCCACCCATGCCCAGATATATGTATATATTCCCTGACCGGAGGTTTGGATGCAGAGAATAATTTTCCTGTTGGTTCTACCCAGGGCCATATAGCATGGGTTCACACCTCGACAGGGGCTACACAAACCGTGTCAATGCACGGCTGCAACCTGGGCCAGCTGCTGAATCCTCTTTATTCCTAAACCGGCAACCAGACCCCCTTTGCTGGGTGTCACCCCGCGTTCCCCAGACTTCGTGGGATTACTTCTGCAGGACGTATTACACAAGATGCCTTCTCATACTCTCTTTTAAGCCCGTGACCTCCGATGCGTTCCCAGCTTTCCAAGAAGACCACACAATACCTCAGTAGTGGATGACAAGCAAGCTCTTCTGATTGGAGTGGTCCATAACTTTCTTGCTTCCTCAAATTTTGCAAGGCACCTGTCTTGCAAAGAAGGGCAATGAGGCAAACGGGGCAAGTGTTTAGCAAAATAGGACGAGACTGTTGGTGTATAACTCATTTCTGGTCTAACAACTAGCACCAAGATTTTGCCATAGCCTAGAATAACGGGTTCTTTATCGGACGCCACTGCTTTACCACCTCCTATTCACTCCTGCTAGCAAGCGCAGAAGGAGCACAGCTCCCAGCCTCACCGGCCCTTGTCTCAACCACCTATTAATGTGTAAAGACTATATGTTGGCTTACAGGACCTTCCAAAGCTTTAGCATTAAAACTCCATGGTAAGCCAGCCAAATAAAAATAAGTTAAGGCCTATAAACTGCAAAGAGCATTTCCCCAGATAACCTTCTTCCAGTGCAGAAGAGGCCGGAGGGGCTGCTGACAGCCAGCCGAAGCGACAGCTAGCGCCGAGAGCCGGCCTGACCCCGCTCTCAGCGTCACCGTGAGAGCCACCCATCCGGTCCAGCCTACAGCGGAGGGGTGCAAAAGCAGAGCTGAGGTTGCGGAGGGGAAGGGTTGCTCCACCTTGGTGCTGCACGAGTGAGATACAGCCAAATAGCACCAGCCGGGACCTCTCATTTCATGCAAAAGCCGAGGTCTCACCACGTTTTCTTCCTGTCAGCATCCACTGCTTCCACCTCATGGTTCAGCCGTAAGCTGCTGGGGCCAGGGGCACCTCTCTCTTCATTCGCTGTTTGTAAAGCGCCTAATGCCATGAAGGCTGCGGTGAAAGGCGTTAAGCACAGTACACRAGTGATAAAAAGAGGAAACAAAATTCGCATTTTGCTCAATATCCAGGAGGCATTTCTAACCTCTTAACTGCTTCTAACCAAGAAAAAAAAACAATAGTAACCTGTCACATCCGCTTTGCCAACGCCAAGTCTCTATAAGATAAAGCCTCCTACAGACAGCACTTTTCTCCCCCAATCCTAGGACACTGCCTCCTCTAACCAAACGTTGCTCCAGCTTCTGGGGAGAAGTTAATGGGGATTAGCGACAACAGTACTAATTAGCATTCTCGAAGAATATAATTTCTAAAATGTTCTGAGGAAAGCGTACTGTTCTTCAGATTCGAAGTCTCATACCGTTAAAAATAACTATATGGGTTCAAAGYTCCCTCAGCAGTTGAAAGAATAAAAACCCAGTTATTCTTTTCCATGATTTTAAGCTAACGTCAATGCAATTGAATTCTCAGAGGGGAAGAGAAGTTAAACGAATAAGAGTTTGGCACAGTTAGAATTTTAATATAAAATAACTCTGTAATTGCTTGATTTCATCAAAATAATTCCTTCCAAGCAGCTTTTAAAGCAATTTATAAACATCTGCTCCCCCAGATGGCTGTTTCTACTCCTCGCTTTGCTAACCTAAGCTTCTTAACATTCAAATTCCGGCCTCCCTGTAGTCACTTCCCAAAGGCAGAAACTACATTTATCCCAACTCCCCACCCCCGGTTATTTATTCATTTTATAGCTGTGGTACAAAGTTGCTGTGATAACAAACTTCTTTATGTGGATGCTTCTGATGTTATCACGATAAAGAGGATGTACTGTGTGTTTTATGCACATTTCAAGACATTGTAATTTTCTTTTTATATATATATATCATTAAGGAACATTCCCTCCGACTAACACTGACCGAATTTTTTTCCAGACTAGTTGTAGCCCATCACAAAACGGCTATGAGTTACAGCAGGACTCTGCCGGTTCAAGCACTGTGCTCTGTAGCTCCTCGCAACAAAGGACCTTTCCTGGCCAATACCTATACTGAAAAGCAGTTCTATACGTACCCCCAGGTTACAGCTGCAAACCTGGCCCGCAAGGCCAGTAAAAAAGCTGCCTCTTGAGTACCCTGGAGTACACTATAGGTATTCCTATACCTCAGGTTTAAGCATCAGTATCTGCAAAAGAAGGGAGTGCCCTGCTTAAAGTTAAGAGAAATGTGAAGTCTCTAATAGGTCTTAGAGACATATTCAACATAGCTGAAAAATTATGAGACAGAGGAACAGAAAAATACATGCATATCTCGCCATTACTGAAGTGACCTGCTGGGGTTCCTCCGGGCGTGCCCTAGATGACAGGCTGTGACGCATTTACAGCTCTCTGGTTGTGGATCCAGTTCTCCAGTAAGCTCCTGTTCCATAAGTCATGGTCATGCATGAGCACTCGCAACGCGAGTACTTCCTACGCCCCTCTAATAACCCAAACCTATCAAAGACAGACGGCCAAGGTTCAGATCTTCTCCTCCCACCTCCCCCCAAAATGATTCCTTAATCCTCATCTCATTTGGGAAGGAATTTTGACCTTCTCCCCACCCATCCATTCTCTCCCGACCACACATCCATTCTGCTCTGGGCAGAGCCAGCTCCAGGTGTCACCTGGCGGCAGATAAACGACTGCTCTGGTGCTCAAGCCCACAAGTGAAACAGGCCACCCCTTCCCACCGTGTCCAAACCCAAGCCCTTTCATCCCCTAGAGCTTATTTCCATCTAGCTCTCTAATAGCATTTCATACAACAACATAAGATCAGCAGTCCGTCTAGCCCCGTGCTCTGTCTCTGCCAGGAGCAACAGGAGATGCCACTTAGGGAGAACCCACAAATCTGGCCACACTGTGGTCCGTTACCTCATAGTTCCCCAGCATCCAGAGCTGTTGTATTAAGGATACTTGAGGGTACATCGCATCCCCGTCTGTTCCCTTTACTGTTTACGGCTCCGTAGTCCATGACTTTGCCCCATCTCTCCTTGGATCTGCTGATGCCAGCTACCCCCACGGCCTCCTGCTGCAAGGATGTTCAAGCTCCTCTGGGCCAGAGGATGCATGCCGCAGAGGCCAGGTGACTCACTGACTTGTATTCTGGATCTCACGCTTTTTCACCTTTGCTTCAACTGATCTAGTTCCTCCAACATATTGGCTGAAAAGAATGCACTGGGGCAGGAATTTCCCCCAAATCTTCAACGGTGAAAATGTATGCTGAGAATTCATTTTCTGCTATGCTCTGATCATCACCGAGGGCCTCTTTTGTATCTTTGTCACAAAATGGGACCATCAGTGCCTAGCTAGCTTTCTGCTTTAATATAGTAAAACAAATTATTATCAGCTTTTAACAATCTTTTTAAAAGGTGCCTTCGTAATCTTTTTTAGCCCTTTTAACTTCCTGTTCACATATGAACGGTCATGTTTTACGAGCTTTTCCTACTCTCTCCATACGGGCAAACGTTCCATATTTAAGTGCCAGTCTTTTCCCAGCGACAGCCTCCTTGATATTTCTACTGAGTCATGTAGAGAGGGACTTTATTGAAAAGCTTTGTTTTCTTTTCAAATTATAGCGTACATTTCACTTTGGCTTCTAGTATTTTTGAACAACTTCCAAACTGCTTGTAGGCTTCTTGCTTTCTGGACTGCTCCTTTTAATTTTTTTTTTTTAATTAATTGCTTCATTTTGACATCCTTCCCTTTCTTGAAGTTGAATATGATGCACTGGATTTATCTGGCTTGCCCTCTCCTGCTCCAATGTACTACAGGATACATTCAGAATTGTATTGTCATTGCTAACAAAGACTGACTGTCCCACCAAAACCCCTGAACTAGAACCAAATTTTGAACATCTTTTCTCATGAGGCTTAAGACCAGCTTTCTATGAAGCGCTTATTGYGGCCGTAAAACCACGCAATAGCAGAGGTTGGAAGGGACCTCTGCAGGTCATCCGGCCCAACTCCCCGCTCAAAGCAAGGCCATAAATTTTTCTACATTGTATAACTGGTGATAATGGGATTCAGCCTTCTGACGGGTCTTATTTTAGACCAGACATAATGGCAAATAAATCGCTGAGTTAAAAAAAGACTGGGGGAGGGGATGACTGCTTCGCTGCTTTGAAGGATACTACAAGCACACTAACTCAGAATAAACAATGTCTCAGGAAAGACAATCTGCTCATGTAATTAAAAGTACCAGTGACATACTTAAAACTGCTTTAAACCAATACATTTTAACAAATACCAAGACCCAGAACAGCAGAGATTAGTATCACTGTGAATTATAAGGACCTTCCGAAGACATGAGAGGGTCATGCTGCAATGTTTACCAGTTCTTCAAACACTTCACTCTCCCACACGTGTTCCCCTTCACTTTCCATCTCATCCCAAACTCATGCAGATGTTGGGATAGCCAGGAGAAAGCATTGCCAGCAACAAATATCTTAGAATATCTGAAACGAAGGGACTTGCCCAGCAAGTGGCAAAGCTCCCTCACCCTACCAAGCTGGGAATTTGCAGAGGGGTGGACCAGACTGCAAGAAGCAGTCTTTATTATACTTTTTTTATAGGGATCTTCACATAAAATTTGAGAGAGCTTAGATAAAGGGAGAGAAGGAGGGAGACTCTGACTGTAGACACATATTTCTGTTATGTCAGCACAGTCAAAGAAAAAGTTCTGTGCATCGTAGGATGAAGATTCCTCTGCAAAGATACTCACCAAGTATTGCCACTTATAATAGCCATGGAGAAAGGTGATTTGGCTGCCTCTAAATCCTCTTAAAAAAAAAAAATGCAGCCAGCAGAACATCAACTGTGAAAGCTCCAGCAACATTTGTACACGGGGAACTGTGTGGCATGAATATTGCCCCTATCCAACCGCAGGCTGGGAAAGGTAGAAGGATGATGGACTGATCCCGCGAGACACTGAGTGAGCTGTAGATCATTAGAATTGTGTTGGGAAGAACAGGGACCTGAGAAACTAAGACAGGTAACTGCAGCATGCAATTCTAAATACATACCACCAGAGAATGGGATTCATTGGCAGGATTCATTTTGTGACTAGAACACCTAAAATAAGGCATCTAAAATAGTAATCTACACGTAAGCCAAGCAGCTAAATTCCCATTCTAGTCAATGGAGATCTGGTCAATACAGTCAGTAGAGTTTAGGGTGGAGTTCAGCTGCCAGACCAGCATATGTCTACTGCAGGGTGCACTTAGGCTTCGTTAACTGTCCTGATCTCAATGGAGATATACTGATCAGAACAGGATTTTAGATAGCCAGTGAATATGGAAATACCAACACTTAAACACCTACTTTTAGGTGTCTTAATCTCAAGTAGAATCCCTTCCTTGGTATGCAAGATTGGCTACAAGTATGAAGTAAAGGGCACTCCAGAAATGTCTTCACTAAACCTTCTTAAAAGTGAATTTTAATCATTTTGGGTTGTGGGTAGTGAACAAGCTAGGGATTGTAAATTGTGAGGGCCACATTTTCAAGCCAGCATGAGAATTTAGAACTGCATATACTGTCTCAACATCAGTCTCAGTCAATAAAAAACACATTTAAGAAAAGGACATTTATCTGTCAAATTAGGCAGTCAGGGTTTATGCATAAGTGAAATGTAACACCCCAGCCTCTCCTCAGTAAGGAGTAGGTGTTGTGGATTTCCATACCACTGTAGGAGGCTTGGAAAGGATTTTTTCAAATGATGATAATTAAACCGCATTAATAGTATTTTCATCCCTTCCTCAAAAAAACAGATTTCCAAGAACTGAACAAGTCAGATTTCATGCTGAGGCCTCAGGGCCTGATAAGCACCTGCAAATCTTAATGACTTCAAAGAAAATTGCCAAGCTCAACATCCCAGAAGATTTGTCTCAGAACTTCAGGTTGCATTAAAACCTTAGCTTCAACTAGAACTCTTGAAAAGTGTGCAATAAATAAAAAATTGTCTTTTTAGAAGATCCTCGAAAAATTAAGATTGTCCATTTAGGCCACATTAAGCTTCCATGGGCTCTTCTTACGCTCAAAGTATAAAGCAGAAGTAGAACTCCATGCCCCAACAAGAAGCTACAAAAGCAGCTGATTTGGCAGGGGAAAGCGCAGGGATACTCACATAAAACAAAGATTTCCATACTACACTTGGAAGAATCTTTTCATGGTATCTCAACACTTAAATAATGGCGACAGGACAGCTCTGTGAACCTGTTGCTTTCATCACTATTAATGAGGAATTTTGTTCACAGACTTCACTGAGCGTTACAGCATTGCAGACTGGGATCCTGGGTCTCTGATGCTGCATCCCTTTAATAAAAATCAGAAGGACTACAATCTGGTCCAATGTACGCAAACCACCTGAGACCTTTCAACTTTCGGCAAGCAGCCAAGCGGGCAAAGATTGCACGCTTCTATCCGAACCACCTTAACTTTGTATTTATCATTTCAATCCCATTTCCTTCCTCAATATAGTGTCGCCTGCTTGTTAAATTGCCTCTTTGTATTTACTTACCCAAACTCTATTTAATAAGATATTTTATGGAGATACCTGAATTGCTGCTCTCGTTTTTCAGCAACCAGTTTTTGTCTTTCTTGCTCTCTCTTCTCTCTCAGCAATTTTGCTCGCTCTCTCATTTTCGCTTGTTTTTCCAGGACTGTTTCTTCAAGTGACTCCATCTCAGCAAAGTACCTCTTTTCCTCTGATTCCAGAAGTTCACGAAGCCTATAACGAAGAAAACATTTTAATAAAAGCTAAAACAACCTTCTCTGTCAATTGATAAGTTTTAGTTTATTTATTGCGAATGCAAACAGACTGAAACAGTTCTCCATAGACACTGTCCAGAAGAATCTCTGCTCAACAAAGGAAGAAAAACCCATAATCAAGAGAAGCAGGTACCTCAACTGTTAGTTTTCTTATGTGGCGGCAAATCCTATCAGCACACTGATGAGTCAGTACTTCCACTCCATAGAGACCTATCTTGATTTTATAACTAAGAATTACARTTCTTCTGTTAAGTACATTAATATTTTGTTTGGAAAGATTTATCTTTTCATTCAATTTCAATAAGCCAAAGAAACCTTTTTTTGCTAACATTATGCTGCTTTGCTTTGGATATATCATTAATCTTTTTATATCTGATATTAGTTCAGCAATAAATAGCTATTAGTGCAACATACAGATTTTTTTATATCCGTTTTTCTTGAAAATGCAAGTAGCGTAGTAAAGGATAAAGAAGTCATTTAGATCTTAATAATGCATTGGTCTAAAACACAGTCATGCTGTTAGCAAATGCAGGTTTGGGCATCTTTGTCAAGACTGCTGCTTTAAAAGTTAATACAATTAAATTATGCTGGCACATTTTTCTATTTTTTAAAGAAAGGGATCAGAAACGTAATGCCAGTGTAGCTGTCTAGATCTTTAGGCTGGGAACTAAATTAAATTTGGGGTTTAAACATCATAGCATTATCAAACTGAGCTAAAAAAGGGCTTCTTCAGCAGCCCTCGGGCATAGGACTAAAACAATACAAATATGGTGCAAAAAAAACAATCAACAAATGGTTACTGAGCTACTTTCAGCACTTCTTGCGAATGCATGAGCAGGGAACGTCCAAACCCCATATTATAAACTTGAATTTTAGCTCAAGAATCATTCTTATTATGCCACAAGATCCCCTTCCTGGGCACAGCAGTTTCTGTCTTGGCACAATTTAAGCTCCTTATCTTACCAATCTATTTCCCAGCCTGCTTCAGAACTGTTAAATACCTTCTTCTAATTTCCAGTCTATATTTGTTATCAACTGATATCAATTTGATCTTGTACCATTGTCATCCCTCCATTTAATTGCTCCCTGCTACTTAGCCCTCTTCTTAACAGATTTATAATTGCATCTTCTCTCAAACCTCTTTTTGTTATTTTAATGCCACTCCATAAACCAGTTCCTCTAATCATCCTGACAGTCCTTTAACAAGAATATTATGTCAAATTGGCAATTTTTAATATACATCACTGTTTATCTCTCTATTAATTCAATAAGAAACTTGGGGTTAAGAACCAGGAACTCAGTAATTGCAGCCCTAATGCCCACAGCGACCTCCAGCAAGTCACCCTCACTTTTAAGCAAGGGGAGTCAGCCAAAGACTGACTCGTTCTCGAAACCAAATTGCCCTCTCTTACTGTATACACACCCGCCACACTGAGCCGAGTCCCACCGCAAAGACCACGGGGGGATCTTGAGCAGCTACAGAAGAAGGAAGTTAGTAAACAACTCCTGTTCTATGAAGGAACGTCAAACCACGATACCAAACTCATAACCTTCGCAGCCACAAAATCACTTAGCATGAAAGATTGTAAACAAGGAATTAAACTATATGACTATTTTCTCAGATCACCACAGTGAAATTCTAATATGCCTCACCTTTATTATTTTTGAATGACTTCTGAATAATTTTTTTTTTCAACTGCCTGTGCTGCAAACTTACTTGTAGGAGAACTAAATATTAATTTAATGAGGTTGCAACAAACATCACGATTACACCCAACAATTAGAACTTCCAACACTTTTATCAAAGTACTTTTCATTCTCTTTAAAGTTTCTTTTTCAACAAGTGAAAGTACTAAAATACTACTCTTATTGTTGCATTTGGCAGACATGGCTGTAAACGCCACATAGATGGCGCCAGCTCCTGTGTTTTAATACATATTTCTAGTGATTGTTTCAGTCTCTAGAAGCAGTAACTAGAGCCCAAAAGCTCTTGTTTGCTCCAGTGGCTGCCACCATTTGACTGACAAGTAAGCATACCTACGCTCTCCATCACGACGAAGAACAAACACAGTGGCCCAGTGCACGGTGTAACATACAGACTGAATGTTTTTTCCTGCAATCATTCCTCTAAGGATACAGTGCAGTTGAAACTAGTAAGGCAAATATTAACTGTGTGTTACCTCTCTCTCCTGTCTTCAGTCTCTGCCAGATACACCTGCATTGTCTCCTCCACCCTTCTCTGTACGCTGTTGTGTAGTCTTCTGCGGTCACTCTGTTCCTGCCACTCATTGATATTGTGATACTTGCTGTACAGCATGGAGAAATCAACATATTTAAGGCGTTCCTCTTCTTTCTGTCTGCGGGCCAAGACAAGTTTTTCACGTACATCTTGTTTAGGAGGCTTGGCTCGCTGTAAGAGAAAGCGTATTTTAGTGGCGCAAACAAAAATCTGTTATTCTGTTTGCTTGCTTTTTTAAACTGAATCCATGACCAAGTAAGTGTATAACACCAAACGACCACAGTCCAGTGTTACATTACAGCTACTGTTTGGACAAGCCCTGAGTGGAAGCAAGTGCGTGACAGCAGTGCAATGAAACGGCTTAGGGAGCTGCAACTTGCTTGTTGCCCAGGCTTTGGCTTCAATCACACCGCACTGATGTGGCAGGGCGACGCTGTCATCCGAGAGGGTTGTTATGGCCTGGCTTACACCGCGGGCTGAAGCCCCACTGCCTCCATCTCCAGCGCACCTCCACCGGGCTCAGCGGCCCCTCCTCACGTCACCGCGCGCCCGCGGGGCCCCCGCACCCCCGGAGGAACGGCCCTGCAGCACGGGGCAACCGGATCGGGGCCTCCCTGCCCCACTCGGTGCCGGGGCGCCCCCGGGAGCCCGCCCCAACCGGCACCGGGTCAGCCCGGCCCCGCGGGGCCCCTCACACCAGCGCCAAGGAGCGCGGGACGGGCCCCGTCACCTCGCGCTGCCGCCGGCGCCACCGCGCCTCCACCGCCTCCATGACCGACCGCCCGACAGCCACCCTGCTTCCGGGACGCGCCGCCCGTCGCTATGGCAACGCGGAGCGGCGGAAGTGACCTCAAAGCGCGGGGGGGACGCGCGCGCCAAGTCTAGCCTCCCGCAACCCTTCTGCGCAAGCGCCGGGAAGGGGAGCGCACCCAGTCCGGAGCGCCGCGCACGCGCAGTGGGCCCGGAGCGCCGCGCACGCGCAGTGGCTCCGAGGAGCCTGAGGGCGGGAAGGCGGGGCGGGTGCGCGGCGGCGGTGACACCCGGTGGGGGCCCGGCGACAGTTGGCACCCACAAAAGTACATATCTGAGTTAGCAGGCACGTGGAAGGGAGCTCAGGCCTCGCGGCGAGAAGGGGCTCCCCGTGGCAGGAGGCCGTGGGGCGCCACACGCCGCCYCGCAGCAGGGGCCCCCGGACGGGCAGGGCCAGGCCTGCGATTGGGGCCTGCGGCCTGCCGAGGGGCTCCGGCGCTGCCAGCCAAAGCGGGTGAAAACGGGGAATTGTTATCACATTGGCTGTGGATCGACAATGCCTTCGGGTTCSTTGCCCCGCAGCCTTGGCTCGAGGAGAAATTCACAGAAGCTTTGGAGACCAGGAGCGCAGACGCTGCCAGGAACGTTGCTTTCTTCCAGCGCTTGTCCAATTACAAGCTGAAAAAAACGAACCACAGAAAGAAGGATCAATGCTCAAAGCTGACTGTAAAGCTCGTTCTCATCCTACGGAAATTTGCCRTGCAGTTACTTTAGGTATCAGTGATGGGATTCTTGCCCGACCAGAGCTGTGTGATACACAGAAGTTACACACTGTTGAATATRTGCTATGCCATCACTGTAGTGCTTAAATGACTAAGTCTCGAGTTTGTTTCAACCTAGACCTATCATACTATCATCCTGTTGTGGCTTACTCTTTGGGGTGGTCGGGTGAGGGAAACAGCTTGGCTGCAGAGAGCTACGGCTTTTTGCCAAAGTGAAAATCCTAGCATTCAAGTGCTGGAAGGGCTGAATTTCTTGATATAGTTTGGCCTAATATTTTATGGGGTTTTTAATGGTAACATAAACCTGTTGCCTTGGTCTTAATGCTTACACAAAACCACAGATCAATCTTATGTACAAAATTTGGTATACAAATGTGCAGCAGCTTGTCTGTTGGAAATTAAAAAAAAAAAACCTGGGTTTATAGGATCCTCCAGCCCCCAAATTAATGTTTCCTGTGAAGTCCCTACACCACCTTTGGGAAGATTTACGCCTGAGAAAACTACTAGCTTGAATATCCTTCTGCAAGAGGAGAATGCAATCCCCTTAACAGGGAATGTCAGATATTAAATGCATAAATTATACTTTATCCTACCTGAAGAGGAGTGAATATTAGCTTCTGCGGTGTTTGAATTTAGGTCCAAAAGAAGGACAGCAAGACGTGTTATGGTAATGAGGATATTTCTAAATGGGAACCAGATTAGCTACTGTTACATCGGTAGAGTGAATATTGGTAACAGTGACTCTTGGTGGATGCTACTCACTGATTATTAAAAATAAAGCAATTCCAGAATTTCTGGTACTTGAACCTTTTGTTCTCTTCTTGGGGTGTGTTGCAGCTATCCACAAATGTTACAGGACTTGATCAAATAGGTGACAAACTTGACAAAATAGGTGGACAAAATGAGGATATGGCAACAGGTTTAAAAATCTTAGATTCTTTGTCTTTTTGTGGAAGTAATTTCCACATTATGTAACAACACACTGCACTTTATCACAGCTTTTACTTAAATGAATAGAAGGAACAAAATGTTGGTGCTAATGTCAAGAGATATTTCGAGATTTTTTTATGAGGAAGTAAGGATCCAGGGCTGCAGAGTTGGCTGCAGAAACAAAGAGGATCAACAATACGTTAGTGCTACGTTACTGCTGCGTTATTTTTAGTGTAAACGCATTAAGGATGTTTTGTGACTTTGAGCTTATTTTACATTAACATTAGATGAAAAACAGATTCTCCTTAACTTACATGCCAGAGGGGATCCTGGTCACAGCGCTGTTCTCCGGTGGTTGCTCAGCTGGGAAAAGATAGGATGTGTAACACATGGTCCATCTTGGGTTTGCTAGCCTGGATCCTGGAACGACAGTAGGAACTTGAGTTTTCCTTCCACAAGTTCCTCCCTAACTATCTGCTCCTAGGTTTGCCTAAACAGCATAACTTGGGGGGGGGTGGGGTTCAGTTCCACAAGGAACCATCCCAGTTTGTAAATCTGGATGGCACTGCAGGCATGCCTTGTCAAATCCGAACAGTCGTTATTTGGGGGGATTTGTCCCAACAAAATAGTAAAAATCTCTTATAACCGTTTATACAAGCCCTATCGACAGGGGACACTGGGGGGATGTTTAAAGTAGCTACATTCTTATTAGGTCAAAATGCAGCCAAAAAAATGTAGTTAAGTCCTAATAAGAAGTCGATGCTGAGAGACATTCTCACCCTTTCCGTATGTCCTCTGGCAACTCTCAATCCAACCCCTTTCTGAAAGCATTAAATTCTGTCAAGGCAGTGAAGCCTTTCTGAACCGAACATGAATTCTGCTTCCTGACACCTTTCTTTTAGGAAGAGCCAAACAACTTTCCAGGAAAAAGCCACATTTTGCACTTAGACGTAAACAGCTGCACCAAATCAAAGCTTTAGGCATGGGTCAAGGTTTCAAATTGCTTTAAACCCACCCAGGTGCGGACAGCCACAAAAAGGGATGGCATCACCTCTCTCCTTCCTCTTGCCATTCAGACAGATCAGCACAAAGATAGAGCTCATGCAGCTAAACCCTAATAATGGGATTACTTGGCTCCGTGGTCTTGATCTGCCTTGGCTCAGCTGCAGGATTGCTAACGAAGGCGTGCGGGAAGGGGTGGGAAGGCTCAGCCTGGAGCCAGTGGAGGACAGGACAGCACCACGTGATGATTTAAAGCAAGTTGGAAACCCAGAGCTTCTTTTTAAGAGCAAAATCTGTCGTGTTGTCTTTAGCTGGCACCTTTTTGTGCTAGAAGGGAAAATCCAGCCAAGGACAGTAGGGCCTTTCTGCTCCTACGGGAAGTAAATGAAGTTGATTGATATCAACTGATGAACAATTCCTCTGTTTCTTTTTTTTGTACAAAGGAAACCTTTCACTTCTAATCCCTCCAGTAGAATAATTAAAGAATTTTGAATGAACCAAAGTCGTCCCCATCCCTCATAAAAGACAAAACGTACCCTACAGTGGCTCTTTATTCCTTTTGTGTGGTATTGCGGTCGGCTGCATGGGCCAGCACTTGAACACATCAGTTCCCTTCCTTCTACAGGATCAAAAGTCCTTCTTGTCTCGCACATGCTCTGGGCTTCCCAGGCTGGGACTTTGAGAAGTTCAGAGTTCCTCTCCGATTCTGAATTCCCCTGGGGTTTCCTCACCCATCCCACTTCAAACCATCCCAGGTTCCTCCTGTCATGCTCCCTTTTCATCCTTCATGCCAGTGGCTTCAGGCCACCTTTGAAATACACGCTGAAGGAAATCATGACTCCTGCTTCTTGTGTCTTTTGGGTACTTTTATTCATTTTTTTGAAGGAATTGCTGTCTGACCAGATCCACATGACTGACGGAACGTTCAAAATGAGTCAGAAATAGAGATATGAGTCACATAAACATGTCTCCGTTAACACGCAGTACATGAGTAGTAGCGATCGGAACTTTTACTAGCATACAAATTTCAGCCACGGATGAAAGACGAAGCCTTTCTTTCACTCAGAGTTATGATCAGTACATGCCAGCCTGGACCACACGTCTTGACACAGGGCCATGCAGCCCCAGCCGTGGCAGGAATGTCCGCAATTTCCCCGGCAAAGCAGAGTCCCACATCTTGGCTCTCATCTCTCACCTTTGTGATTAATCCAGCAATTTGTGCTGATAGTAAGTGGGCAGCCTAAGAGTTCTGAAATGTTTAATTACACAGCTGTAAGCAGTGTTGATTATTCTTCAGGGTTATCTTTAATAAAGCACTGGTTTCTGTTGGAACCATGTGTCTCTATGCTTYGCTCCATGAAATCGCATGGAAACAAAGACTCAAGCTTTTAGCGTTGGGACATCATTTGGAGAACAGTAATTCTTAATGTTTAATAACCCTGAGCTTCCTGTGAGGGCTAAGGAGAAGCTGTGAGTTGCAGCCCAGGAGCTGGCTGGCCTTCAAATGTTAGGAGTTGAAAAGAGGTCTGTGAACTTACTGACCAGATAAAGGAACCAGGCAGCTGATGGCACAGATCTGGATTTGGCCGTGGATGGTGGTGTCAGCTGTGTGCACTGGTCACGCTTGGTTGTTGTGCTTTAAATGTAGCGGTGCAAAGGTTGGAGTCCTTCCCTGACCTCTTCTGAGAAAGGCCCCATCGGATAAACGCTCTTATTTACCCCTGACCAGCCCATCTGAAGGGAGTGGAAGAGCTCAGCTGCTCTTCTCTCTCCATGCTCACTGGCAAGTAGAAAAGATGTTATTCTCCTTTCTTTCTCTCGACCTTGGAAGAGCAAAGAGTGAGCACAAAAAGGGGAACACAACGCAAAGAAAGGGCGTTTAAGCTCAGCATCAAAAGATTAGCATGAATACACAGAGTATGTCTCAGGGATGCTCTGGAAGTGTATTTACACAGTTTGGTGGATCCGGCCACTAAAACTGCAGCTGCTTCTGACAGTCTGCCTGCCCAAGGGCTGAGGTGCCAACGCTCTGCTCAGCAAAGGTCTCCTCCTTCTCCTCCCTACATGCTCCAGCTTTGACTGAGAAGACCCTGTCCTCTTCCCCCGTCTCTGTCTTTCTCTGCTGTGGAACRACTTGTTCTTGTTCTTATTTTGTCGAAGAACTGCACTGGATTGCCGAGGTGCCCTCACGCCGCCCGGCCGGGCTGTAGTATTCTCATCTCCGGCCTCTAGAGCTGCAGGGTTTCAGTCACGTGCCTTAYGTGGTTTTAGGTGCCTGCCTCTCGCTGATGGGAAATCCAGGCCAAAACATCTTTGAGTTGCTTTAGCTCTATCTCAACTGTTACAGCTACAATGGAATATTACAGAAAAACTGTACAAACTAAGCAGGCATCTTTTCAGGGATTCATCRCCTAAGTCCTACCTATCTGTCCTTGGTCACCATGTCAGCAAGTGGGATAAGACTAGTATTTCGGTCAAAATTCCCCTCGTGGCATATCAGTGTCAAGCGACCACGGCTGAGCATGAGACACTCTTGAACGCACTGCAGTAACGGCTATTGGATTTGTCTGCGCAGTGTTGCCTATAGTATCTGCTCAGGACAGTCCAGACGTATGAAAGAAATCAAATTCTATGTATAGCGAAGTGGTAAAGGTTTAAAATGCAAGCTCTCATGCATGAACGCACCGATGGCTACAGCTGCCGTGGGGAGCTGTGTGCTAGCGCTTTGACGAAAAGCCGGAGTCCTCGGCTTGCTAATTAAGCTCAGCGTAGGAATAGCTTCCCTATTGTAAAGATGAGAAAATGTGAGTAAYTGTTGCTGAGGAAACTTCATTTTTTCACAAGTGGGCCAAGAGTTGAGTCCATAAAGCCAGCTGGAATAGTTAAGGAGGAACTGAAAGACTTTTGAAAGATTCTTCTGCATTTGACTTTTTCGGTCTTCACTTTTTGCTAAATCAGTGATCTCCATAAAATTTCAGTGGTTTTAGCTAAAGTCCTTGCTGACTGTAAATTTTCCTTTCCATTATTCTTATAGGACTATTTTAAAGACTTAACTTTTAAAATGGTCTTGAGAAATACAGTCATGCAATACTAAAGACGYGTTTGCATCCCCCTCACGCGCTGATCACAGGAGACCGATTTTCYGCCCACGCCGCTTGCATTGCAACAGGCAGCGACCTTGCACCACGAGTCACCAAGACGTCAGTCGCAGTCAGGCAGCCGACACAACACCAAGAGGTGGGAGAGGGCTAGAATCGAGCGCAGGATGAGGAAAGGACAGGTTACACTGCATTTATCCAAATTCAGGGTTCTCTCATGAACTTTCTTTGTTGTGCTTTATCCCAGCRTACTTCAAAACTGCTTGCAGCAGTCTCAGAGCTGTTCACAAGGAGAATTTGGGGGAGATAGGGGATGTGCTACAAGACTGAAAAGGGGTGAATATAGGTCCCTTTTTTTAAAAAAAAAGGGGGGCTTGGAAATTACTAACCAATTAAATTAACTTCAGTTCCTCAAAAACAACAACAAAAAGCATGGAATAAGGATTTGGGAAATCATTCATAAGCAACTAGAAGAAAATACGGCAACGAATAACAGCTAACAAAGATTTGGCAAGGACAAATGGTTTCACTTCAATCTAATTTCCTTCCGTGCTGGGTAAAAGGGGCCTTGTGGGGAAAGAATCAATAAACGTCATGTGATAAGGCTTTTAACACGGTCTCATGTGATCGTCTTATAAATTTGCCGGCAAACACGGCTAGCCAAAAATACCRGTGGCAGGGTGTAAAACTGGAAAACTACTTTACAGCTATAGCTGTAGGAGCAAACCAAGCAGGGACAGGGCTCGTTCTGCGGCCGCGTCCACGCACCTCCCCACACCTGCGTGGCAGCTTCTTCCCTGCTGCYCGGCGGGAGCAACCCCTGGCCCGGGCTGTCCCCGGAGAGCCAGAGTGGTTCCCGGTGGTTCCCGGTCACCTGGGCTTCTGTGCAGGTCTCCGTGGGCTGGAGGCAGCAATTCCATTCAAAACCTGGATGACAAGAAAGAGTAAATCTGGAGGTTGCATGAGCTAGAGCTACATCCAAGGGCAGGAAGAGTTTCCAAATGACCCTGAGCCTTTGGAGGAAAGGTCTGAAAAGCAGGATTTAGTGCAGTAAGGACAAGGGCACGGTTACACACCCCAGGAGGACACGGATACACACCAAACAGCGGACAGGGACAGCGGGTGGGAAGCGGCTCTACAGAAACCCATCTAGAGGAAGAAACGATCACGAGCTGGAAATGAGTCAGCAACGCCGGGGCGCTGCAGAAGCAGCGAAGCTTGTCCATGCCGCGGGCTGCAGGACCCCCATCCGGGGAATACGCTGTCCATTTTTAGGGTTTTCAAGAAAGATGGGGCTCAACGGGAGAAAATCAGACCTGGAAAAAATGGTGTGCTGGGGAAACATGAGCTAGCGAGCAGTTTTGTCGACAGGGAAGAAACCCAGGGGGGAGCTTTGGCAGATATTTTCAGATACATGGGCTGATGTGCAGAAGATGAAGACAATAAATGAAAATGATGAAGCAAAGAGTTATTTCATCTTTGCATCTTCGATGGCTGGTGGATAAGGCAAAAAGCAGTGGGGTTAACTCATAGAAAGGAAAATTCAAGCTGGACACAAGGAAAAATCTTACAGATTGATAGTTGAAGACACACAGAATTTTTTGACTTTTTTCCGAGGTTCTGACACGGAAAGGAGAGGGAGCCAAATTTCCAGAGTGCTCTCATGACTTTCAGGCTGCGTATTCTGCGCCGAGTCTCAACCTGTGAACTACAGCATGATATAGTAACTTTCCTGCCAAATGTTACGGCTTCTAATCCAAACTGTTGAGCTTATATGTTGCAAATATTAAAAATTTAAAAAAAAAAAAGGAAAACGGTAGGTTTCCCAAAGTTTTTCCTGAATCATTTTCCAACTTAAACTGAACGAGAACAACCAACCTAAGGCAAAAAGTCCTAAGGCAGGCTGGGACCYGGACTGTTTGGCTTCCGAAAGCACGCGGCCGGCGCGATGCCCTCGACGCTCTGCCGTCGAGCCCTTCCCCGGCTCAAACCACCCTCGCGTCTCAGCAGCCGGCAGCTTCAGCTGGGAACCTCTGGGCTGCAGCAAACGCTCTGCACCAAAGTGCCGCTGAACTGAGCTTCCAGGAGGGGAAAAAAATAATAATAATAAATAAGTTGTAGTAAATAATTTGCTCTGGCAGGTATCCTTGGTGCTCCCACACGGTGCTGCACTCCGTGGCGGCTCCCACGGGGATCGGGGTGGTTCCCACGGGTCCCGGGCGGCTCCCGCGGGGATGGGGGCGGGCTGGGGCGGTTCCCACGGGGATGGGGGCGGTTCCCGCGGGGATGGAGGCGGTTCCCACGGGGATGGGGGCGGGCTCGGGGCGGCCCCACGCGGGAGCCAGCGCTTTGCCCGGCCGCCCGCCCCAGAGCCGGCGCCACCCGCGACATGGACTGCGGCGTGATCACCTCCAAGACGGTGCTGGTGCTGCTGAGCGTCGCTTTCTGGGTACGGTGCTCTCCCGGGCGCGTTAGTGGCGGAGCGGCGGAGCCTCCCGGCAGCCCGGCGCTCACTTCCCTCCCTCCCTTCCCGCTTCACGGGGCGGGAATTCCCTGGGCTGCAACCTCGGAGGGTCTGATGGAGGGGGGGAAAGGGGGGCTCGGCTGCGGGAGGGGTGTTACGGCGYGYGGCCACCTTTTCGTTAACCAGCGTTTCCAGGCAAGTAGTTGATCGAGCATTTRGTTACCCGTGTGCGGGCGGACGCGATTCGGTCCCACACGAAATCCCTATGTCCCTATATATATTTGTTAACGAGCAGGAAGACTTATGTTCTTGTCGTAAACTCRTGAGAAAAAAGAAAGTTGTCGCGGTTCAGAAGGTGGGGTTTTGGGGTGGAAAAACTGCTTTTACCGGTACTTCAGCAGTAGTTCAAAATAACAGTTTTTGTGGCCGCCAACAAACCGAGGTGTCAGTGAAGTGGCGACGTTGAACATGCRCTTTCAGGCGAGGAGCGTTTTGGGGATAAAACGGGCTCAGCTGCAGGCTTTCAAGACAATCCCAGCTGATAGTTTTCTTACAGTTCTGCCCTTCCAAATCACCTCCCCGATAATAACTTAAAAGCAATCAAAAAGCACAGGGTTGCGTACTTTTTGGCCAAATCCTCTGCTAGTTTGGAGGGTCTTGCTCAGCCGTGAATTCCAAACTCAAGTTAAATCAGCCCAAGTGCAGGGTGCTGCTGCTGCAAAGGAGGATTTTTCCCTGGTGTTTCCACGCCGTCAGTTCTCAGATCCCCAGGAACGCCAGAATTAACCTTACCCACCCAGTACTCCCCAAGAAAAGGTTATYTTCAGCCCGCTGGCTCGGTTCGCATGCCGGCGGGGAGGCCAGGAGGAGAAGGGGAAGCGGGCTTTGGCGCGTTGTCGAAGGGCAGCCTCATGTGACCGTGACTCTAGGCGCTTGGGCGGCCGGTCACAACAGGCCACCGATTATTCCGGTAAAATTAGCCTTGGACTTTTCCACTGCGTGGGGAAATGTGCGTAATCCGCTAATAAGTAGTCAGAAGGAGACAACTGGGTGGCTGGAGGAGGGCTGGCAAGCGCRGGGGGTTTGAGGATAGGGGGGAACTGAGCAGCCGGGAATGCCGGGGCTTCCCGGGCAGAGGTGCGGGGACGTGCCGGAACGGGGGTGCTCGGGAGGGCAGAAGYGAGGAAGAATTATTTCTGCGAAGCGATTAAAAACTTTTGCTTTCACTTTGGCRCTCGCTGAGGACCAGAGCCTGAGCTGGCTGAGTGCTGCCGGATGGGTGACTGACGCTCCTCAAGGCTTTGGGATTTACAGCGCTAAGTGTATTTCTTCTCCTTGGGTTCAAAGGGGATTTACGGATTTGMGGTTTTACAGTATATTTCTTCCCCTGGGATTCAAAGGGGATTTACAGATTTGCGGTTTTACAGTATATTTCTTCCCCTKGGATTCAGAGGGTGCTCCTGTGCTRSCACCAACATCAGCYGGGGGATAACATGCAGGTCTTGGAGAGGGATGAGGTTAAACCTCATGTGATGGATCAGTGGGGTCCTTTGTGCTTTCACATGTGCTTTGCAACACTTCGAGCATTTTCGAGCAGCATTTTAAACATAACGCTTTCAATAGGCTTGAAAGTGAGGGTCAAGAGTCCCGCAGCCAAGGTGAGGACTYTGCAGGAGCATGGACCTGTTCTGCTGCTCATCTGGGAGTCCCACCAAGCAGGGCTCAGCAGTCCTGTTTGGTAACAGAGGTGGAAGGAAAAAGAAGGAAACTGAGGGAAAAATCTACAGCTTGGATGAAATCCATGTTCCTGAGCAGTGTTGTGTCCTATGTTGTAAATATGGGCTTGCCGCTGGATGGTGGTTGCAGTGAGTAGCTCGCCCCACTCCCGTTCTGTGCCTCCTTTATAGGTGTTTATCGCAATTTATTGCCATGTGTTTTCCAGATAACTTTCATATCAATAGCCTGAACGGTGCGGGAGGCTGTATTTCCTGCTGTGTGTAAAGTAATGTGAGCTGGCAGTGTACATTTGTCACGTGGTGTTATTCAAAATACTTGGAGAGGAACATCGGAGCACCTCACTGTGTGTATGTGGCAATCCCACGAGCTTCTGCCAGGAATTACATGGGTCAGGCACACCTCAAATTTACATCGTTACTAGTGCTTGGCTTTATTTTATTTTTTTATATCAAACAACAGCTTTACGGCCTCCTAGAAATGTCTCTGGTACCTTTTCTTCTGTTGTAGGGAAACTCTCTAATCTTGACTGGAGCTGTTAGATCATCCAGCTCCGTGGACAGTCAGTAATTACTCTTCTGCCTTATGCATGTTTGTAACCCCTGAATTTGGGCTGACCCAGAACAGACCTTGGTTTTCTTCTAGGCAACTCGCCCTGAAGGCCCATGGCATTTCGATGCTACAGAGACCATTACGTGGGGTAGTTGTGATCCTGCAGCAGAACTGCAGAACCTGGAATTCAGGTTTCAGCAAGGCGGGGAAGAAGGAACTGGCTCTTACGCTCTCCTAGAATACATTTATGAGTAATCGTTGGGCCTCTGTGTGCAAGGCTCTAGATCTTTATCAAACTACAAGATTTACAAAGAGCACTTGGGTTTTTCTTGGAGCAGTAATTCATGCCTAGGCATCGCATGCTGCAAATCTTGCCCAGCTTGGAAATGATTATGGAAAATAACTCACCTTCTGTCTGTTCAGCAGTTAGTGCAGTTACGGTGCTTTGACAGAGGTTATTGCTTAGAAATGCCATAAAAAAAAGAAAGAGGTGAGGGCTGGGGAGTGCAGGACCTCTGAGAGCAGGGCTCRACTGAGGTTGTTTTAACTGGAGTTACCAAGTGGTGTGCTTCCAGGTGTGCTGGATCTGCCTCCTTCTCCCCATTTCATCTTTTAGCRCCTGCTAATTAGGTTTAAGTGTGTGGTTATTTTGGTAGATGGGTGGTGGCCAATTCTAGACAAAGACTGGGGGCACTGATTTRCCTTGGGTAGCCTAAAAGAGTGGGAGGAAGGGTCTGATGGGACTCGGGTGTCTTTAATACACTTGGCAATGGTGCCGTGAGGGAGCCTTGACTGGGCGGGACGCGATGACGCTGACCCTGCTGGAAGGGGAGAAGGAAAATACTGGGGTTCGCTAGCCTGTCCAAGGGAAGAAATGGGGAATYTAAAAACTAGATGGTTTCCTGCTCTGATACTTGTGTATAATCTGGAGAGAGCAGAATTTGATCTGTTGACTGTAATGGGACCGTCCACAGAAGCCGCCTTGACTAGAGGAGCAGGCCAGGGTTGTTCCCGCAGGTTATTCCCTGGCACGGTGTGACCTGCGAGCGATAAAGCCAGACTTTGTTTTCCCTGGCTGATCCCACGCTCCGAGTGCGCTTGGGCAGATCATGGCRTGCTGTGGTGGGGTTAGCAGAGCTGTCCCAAGCAGGATGGAGTGTGGTCACGTTGCTCTGGCTGCTTCATCCAGAGCAATAGTTTTTTTGGCCAGCTGATGTGTCTGTCTGCCAGAGCAGGTAACGATGTCGGGATAATTGCGGGAATACTGCCCCACTGCTGCTGTGGRGTGGCAAGGGCTTTGAGTCATGCTGGCCCTACAAACGGTGTTTATTTTTCCCCTCCTTTGCTGTAGAGAATTTGCAAGAGTAGTAGTCAGTCTCCAGAAGATGGGTTTTCTGAAAAGCTTCTGTATTTTCATTTCCCTGTACAGCAGGGCCTGCTCGTGTTACTCTCCATGCTCGCAATTAGGAGCAATCATCTTGCTGCAGCTACCAAAAAGGTGGATATCTGGAAAGATGCATGTTTGGAGCCAGGTGCCTGCTTCCGATTCAGGAAAAGGTGATGGGAAGAGAAGGCGGTGGAGCCCTTCCTCCTGCGATGTGCAAGCGGAGGACCAAATCCAGCAGCATGTGCCTTCCTGGCCTGGTCTGTACCGCTCCCACTTGTCCTCCTCTTCCGTCCCGCCTGGAGAGAGGAMGGGGGAGGATGTTAAGAGGCTCCCGCAGCAGGTCAGAGGCTGAGGCAGAGCTCGCTGAGAGTTWTTTCTAACAAAAGCTGTGAACTACAGTCTCGGGCCGAAATATGACTCCAGGTGATTGCTGGAGTCGTCCCTTCACTGGAGAGTYGAGAGGTGGCTTTGCCTTACCTCTCTGGTTGTTGGTCAGAGGAGCCCAGGGCTGCAAAGCTCTCTGTGGCCAGCTACCCCATCTCCCTTCTCCAGCCCCTCCGGGCCCCCTAAATCGGGTGGTATTTCCCAATATCTTTGGATTTGTGGCCCGTGACTTTCCAAGGAGCACAAGTCAAGTGCGTTTTGGGGTCCTAGTCTCCTCTCTGCTTTGAGGAGATACTTGCACTGGTCTGGAAGTCCTGGAATATTTGTCAGCTCCGTCTGTGCTTAATCTATCCTTTCTTGGTGCATCCAAGACTAAAATCCGCTTGTTTTCAGCCTCCCGGTGGTTTGCTGAGTGATCTCTGGCGGCACGCTGGAAGGTCAAGGGATGACAGTATTGATGTGGTGTCACTTTTCAATCATTTTTAGTAACTGGGAGGGATAAATGTGTCAGTTCCTGCATCCATCAATGGTTTGAAATCACTCTCGCCACTGACAGGTGGTTTGGGAATGCTTGTGCTGAAGACTCAGTCAGCGACAAGTCAGAGGGATACTGAAATAAAAATAAAAAATCCTCAGATAAGGAGAATTTTTAATTGTGGATGGGATTAAAATCATAGCGAATAGCAAAGGCTATACTGGAGGTTATTGCTAATAGAGACAGGTTTGTTTTTAAGGGAGGAGATATTCTCCAAGGAGTCATTGCAGGTCAGGGAGTCAGGAGACCTGTGATTGGTTCCTCCCCTCCCCTCCATCTGCTCTTAGGCAAATCCTTAATCCTGCCTGCATCTGTGCCCCTGGGCGACGGACTGCTCTGCTGTGTTTCCAAAGCTCCGTGAGATCCTTGGCGAGGAAGCGTAAAACACACGGCAGCTCCCTGCCTCGTGTCGCGGAAAAGATGCTGATGGGCTGCGGGGTCCGTCTGACTCACACCTGGGTCAGCGGTGSAAGGAGCTGCTTAACCCGGGACCTSATTTTGGGGGGKTGGACTGTGCCTGGGGTGTGAAAACCAGAGCGGTCGCTGAACGGGGCTGATGGCCCTGCCCCACCAGCCGCGGTAAGAGGGAGGAAGGTGCTCAGCACCTCTGCACGTGCAGCTCGTGGGGCCTCGGCTTGGCCACGGCAGCCAGGAAAACGCCAGAGACCACCTGGAAATCTCAGGCTGGGCTTCTTTGCGGAGGTTTTCCATTAATGYGCTTTACATCATGTTACGTTTGCAGGATACCTCGAACCCCTGGAATAAAATGGATAGGGCAAAGTTCCCGCATGTTTTAAATTATTTTGCCCAAAACCRCAAAGCAGAACTTAACTGACTTTTGGGAAAATGTGCTTTGCTGTATGTGCAGGAGCCTTCGAAAGCAAATTAAAAGGAAGACAGCGGTGCGGTCAGAAAAGGAGAAGTGTTGGGGTGGTTTGGTAGGTGTGGTGTGACACYGCTGGCCCTTCTCTGCGTGTTTCTGAGGACCAGTCTCGGCCCGACTGTCCCCAAAGGGCTCTGAAGCCTGTGAAGCCATTCCTGGCGAATGGTTGTGTTGCAGAGCAGGTCCTCAATGCGGCTCAGTTCCTTCGCACATTTTATGGTTTGCACCACTCGGAAACCTGAGGTCCAATGTAGAAAGACCCTGATAAACCACGGTGGCTGATGAGTTCCAGGTTACTCCTCTGCAAGAAGCTGAGAGCTTGAGGACACTTTTTATCCAGATGGAATAAAAAGGGGATCTTTATTGTAGTTTATATGTAAACTGGGAGTTCCTCGCATTTTCCCAGCAGCGTGGCACTGCTAAGCTGTGCCGAGTTTGCTTTACCGTGTCAAATGTGCTAAGAGGAGCTGCCAGGATCGTTCTTACACCAGCAGAACAGCAAGCCATGCTTCTCGCAGCGGATCCGCATGTCGGCCGCGCGTCCCCTCCATCCGGGCTTTCCTGCTGCCGCCATTCCTTCCCTTGTGGCCCTGCAGCAGAGGCACTGCGGACACTGCTGCATCCGCTGCAAAGCAACGTTTCCCAGCAGATGAGCGAGGTGTCGGCCTACTCACCAGCTGCAAGAAGTTTTCCCCAGTGTGAGGATTAGCTTGGCTGCGGTTTAGGTGAACTTCTTTGCTCTTAGGTTTGCAACTAGTGACGTAAAAGTCGCTGGATCCCGAGGCTGAGCCAGAGCGGCTGAGTAAGGAAACAGGGTGGCTCCGAAGGCAAACATTGAGCTGGAGCGCGTTTTGCGTCCCAGTCAGCTGTTCAGATCAACAGCGGCTGATAAACCCACCATGCTCGGCCGAAGCGACACCCACAGCCTCTGGCTCCACCGTCTGTATCTTTATTTGCAGGGGGAAAAGAGCTGGGAATGAGAGTGAGAAGGAAGCTGCAGGGCTTTCCTTGCTGCCGTCAGCCCATTGCCGGATAAATCGAGGGCACTGATGTGATGCCTTGCAATGACGGGAGAGGCAACCTAAAGGCTCTTGCGTTTCGACACCTTCCAGGAATAAAAAGCACCTCCTGATCTGCTGTGATTTTTGGATAGCAGCAACATGCCGAGGCCAAGGCGCCCTGTTGCAAAGGCCGGCGTTTGCCCAGGAGGTCTCAGGGAATTGCCGGCAGGATTTCGAGCTTTGCTTTGCAAAGCTGTTCCTGGTGGGCAGCATCTCCAGCACTAGCCTTCAGGTGATACGGGCTTGTTTTTAGGAGGGGGCAAAACCGAGTTAAGCTTAGGGAGCAAAAGCCAGCAAGACAAACTTGGAARACTCCAAGGAGAAAGTTATTTAACACAACTTTGACAGAAAACCATTAAAAGCAAAATCCCCTCTTGAGCGTGAGGGTTTGCAGCGTGCWGAAAACTGCAAGTCGATGTTGTTTTTCATTTTGTTTCGCCTTTTTCCTGAAAGAGAGCCATGGCTTTGCATAACCTGCTGCTGCTCAGCTCAGTGTTTTTATTTGAGGAAGAAGAAGGAAAAGCAAGCGCTTCCTCGTGTACCTGCCGAGCTTTGCAGTGGTGTATTTTGAAGGCAAGCTCAAACATGCCCCTGAGCTGTGCAATGCGGCTGATTATTTCATGTACTTTGAAGRGCCTGCGTTTAAGGGGCGAGCAGGGCCACGGGCTGCCCTGGATGAAGCTGAGTTACCGAAGAGTGGCAATAATTCGTTTATCATTCAGTTYAATGAATACCATAAGCGTGGCAAGAAACAATAACTGAAGCCACCAGGTCTCTGGCATCTGGCAGAGCTTTAAGCCGGTGCCGGGACACGGGAAGGAATCCGTTCTGCTGCGTGGGTGTGCGCGAGCGAGAGGGCAGGAGCTGAATGAGGATTGCCCTGATGGTAGGGGAGAAACAACCTTGCCCCAGACCAAGGGCGTCTGTCAGATCCCCCAATGACGAGGTGCAAGGGAACGGTTCAAAAAGCTTTTGTGTATGTGGTGATGCATAGTTTTTCCACTCTATCTTTGTATTAGTGTTTGCTACAGAAAACAAATGGTATTGCTCTTTAAAGACAAACAGAATTGCTTACCCTACGTTTCTTTGCTCATGGAAAGTGTTAACAATACGGAAAATAGAGCTGAATCAGTCCAAGTTACGTGTTCTGGTAGCTATTAGTGCTGGCGCTGGGAAAACTCTGTCCTAACACTGATTTGGGAGAAATGCCCTTTAAGTCACTCATCATCTCAATTCTTTTACTGTATAGAGGATGCATCTTTTTGAAGACACTTGTTTGGTGAAATTGGCCCCTCCTGTGATCTACCATCCAACACGGTAACGCTTCTCATGTTGTGGTCATGCCAAGCGGAGAGCTGTTATCCCAGCTTCATCTAATGTGAACGCTTGGATTACCGGAAAAAAAGCTTCTGCATTTGCAAAACTGTGCTCTAATACTCAGAATCACCCTTATTCTTCCATTCTTAAATTGTATCTACAATTTACCTGGTTTTYGCAGCTTTTAACAGTTCAGTTTCGTTACCCCAAATTGGACTGACCAGCCTGAAGACGAGGGCCACTTTSCACCTTCAGGTCCTTTACAGTAAAAACCATACTGGGCCCTGTTAGCAGACCTAAGTATCAAATCAACACTCTGAAATCAGAGGATACTGGGAAAAACCTTAAAACCAACCAACCAAACAAGAAAYGCTACCTTTTTATAACTAGTAGTTTGACTCCGTTGCTCTGTTGCATTCAGATATGGGGGAAAAAAGAAACCTATGCTGATAAATGCAAAAAGCAAACAAAACCCCTGTTTCCAGTCATCGCACAAGGTCAATTTATTTAAATGGTCAAAGAAGGGAAGGTGGAAGAGGATCTGTTCTGCCTGACTGAGAGATGCAAATATTACTTTTTTTTTAATCTTTTTTTTTTAATTCTTTCTTTTCAGAGCAGTTACGTGGGGGGAAGTTTAAGGGGCCCCTTCTACATGAAGGACACTGAGTGCATGGAGAAGGCGAAGGGGGTGAAGTATTTGCATGGCCAGAAGTATCTGTTTTGCTCTCTGGAAGGGCGGAGGGTCCCGGTCATCAGCAAACTCCCCTTCTGGCAGTGGGTAGGAGGAGAGTGGGACATTATGCAAAAATCTTGCTGCGTCTTTTAAACAACTAGTTACGTGTGTCACCGCAGAAGAGCGTCGCCTTCACGCGCGGGTGACGTAGGCTCGCCGAGCGACCGTGCTCAGCCCCTGGCCAGAAATCAGCTCAGGAGAACTTGGGTGTTAGCGCTTTGCTTTCTTTTAGCTCAGCCCAGCAGCGAGTTCGTTGTGCAAACTCAACTAATTTAAGATCTGGTCTCTAAAAGAGRCACCGGATACGAAAAACAAGTATTTCTGGCGTCGGGGCCTCAAGCAATCTAAGCCCTTGTGGGTGAGAGAGAGCAGAGGCGACCACAGCTCTGCTGCTCAGCTGCGAAAAGGGGCTTTCTGACAAAATTTCCCTTTTCTCATCGCTCCAGCTTGTCTTGGGGGAATCGGCGGTGTTGTGAAGACGCGCGAGCAGGCTTTGCCGGTGGAGCCCCATGGCGTCCACCAGGGGATGTTTGGGGCAGGAAGGGGGCAACGTCGGGATATTCTGCTTGCGAGTTTTAGTTTTAGGGATGGGGCTGACAGGTTTTGCAACGTTAGAGGAAAATCCCTCCCCTGGATTTCGAGCTTTCCCTAAGTGTGGGAAAAGCTTCAGGCGGAAAGCTTGGAGACCGGCGTTCTGAAACGGTTTTCTCCTCTGCTTTTGCGGTTTGGCGCTRGGACTCGTCTGCCAAAACAAAGCGAGAACAGATATCCACCTGAAATGCCTTCCACTTCYAAAGTGATCCTTTTGTTCAGGCTTCAAAATCTTCGCTTTGATTTAAAAACTGTGGGTGAAGTCCTGGGTGTGTCTAAGTTTCTGGAGAAAAATCTGAACTTCCCTTAGGCCAGCTCTTTACCCAATATMTTTTATTTTCGCATCATTCTGCTTCCCTTTTTCTGCTTGGAAGCAGAAGTTCTGCAATTATAATAATAGACCACTTGCTGGCTGTGCTTCCTGCCTGACCAGGGTGCAGGTAGTCCTGAATKTTGCAATAAAACTTGTGAAATTGCCTGTCCATGTTTGCAAGAGGCATTGATGAAGCTTGGAGAGGAATCTCCTGCGACCTCGGTGCTAGACCTTCTGACGTTGGCCTCCTGTCGCGGAGCTTTGCTGCCTCTGGCTCTGTAGGACTTCCATGAATTGGCTTCACAGTSTTTTTTAAATTTGTGGTAGCCCTTGACTAGCAGCACAGGCTTGCTTATCATCCAGGACTCATGGTTTATCTGTCTTTAGCATCTCCTGTGCGTGCTTTCTCTGCATTTGGAGTTGAGCACATAAAAAACAGGTAGAAAACGGAGGACGTCAAGTACAGCAGAGGAGCAAAGAACACACCTGTTATCTAAATCACTTGCAGAAACCTAGTGGAAGTATCGGGAGATTCTTACATGTCTCCACGTGTGTCTCCATCTTAAAAGAAGATTAAATGATGCAGAGGGTTTGGGATTTGTAGTCCTGTCTTGTGCCACAGAAGTACAGAACTCCTTGCAAAGGCTCTAGAACTAGTGACACAAAACATTAGGGCTTTAAACTCTCTGAATATGACAAACTAACTGGATTAACTTTGCACTTTGCCCATTAACTTTTGCACATTAACTAAGTCACGTGGCTGTTTTATTTTGCGCATTTTGACAGGACGCTGCTTCTGAACGTAGCCGACTCATTTATCTGCCAGAAACATGGTTTCTGCTTTTTGTACCCTGGCTTTGCAGTCTGTCCTGCCCTTCCCGCGCTAGCTAAAGTCACCACGGCTCCGTTCCCCTCGGTTTTGCCTTTCTCCATCGYGAGCCTTTCTGAGGGTCTCGCAGCCCTTGCGTTTTTCCCTCAGCAGGAGCAACGGGAGCTCAGCAGTCGGTGACATCCTAACCCGAGTGCTCGGCTGCACCAGCCAAAGTCTGCTGATGTCCTCAGGAAAAATCTGCTTCTTAGTAGCTGTGGCTAGATGCAAGCATTTGGCTTGGAAGCGCACGTGCATGCAGTAACGCACGTACAGGAGGCTTCGTGCGCTGGCAGCCGGCTCCACCTTAGTGTGTCGGGGCAAATACCTCGGAGTTCTCGCTCCAGCCGGAAACTTTTAAAGCTGTAACTCAGCTCGGCGTTAGGTTTGCAGTGATGGCAGCAGCAAAGTGACCAAAGACTGGAGGTGATGCCTTCGGGTTGGGATATAAGCACCACGGCTGGGAGTGTCACTGTGTTGTATCTGTGTTCTTGGTGGAGGATTATTTCTTGGCACATGCTGAGGAACCATCGCTGACCTACTTGAACTTTCCCCAAAACCGGAGAGGCTGGAATACCATTACTCTCCAGCCATACCTGTGTTTATTAGGAAGGCTTCAAAACCCAGCAACACATGCAGTCAGGTACTACAGTCAAGGCAGGACTAGTATGAGAGTATCTACAGCATTATTCATATTATGGTTTCACCATGCACAGCGTAAACTAGGAAGAAGTTAGGCCAACCCAGAGCACTCTTAACTCTGCTCCTGCTGTGGCCACTTGGATGTTTTTCTCTGCTTCCATGGGAGCAGGGGCCAAACTCTGAGCCGTTCCCTGAGCTCRTGCTGGGCCCAACCGAGTGGGGCACTTCTGCGGTTAAGAAAAGCCACTGCACCTCCGGTCATGAATCTTGTGGCCCAACTGACTGTTACCTGATTCAAATTAATAAATGTCATGTTCGTTAGGTTCTGGATATTAACGCTGCACTAAAAAACACGCAGGAGTAAGCAAACAGTTGCAAACTAGAGGCTGCAAATTTTCTGCAGGAAGCTGCTCTATTTTTCCCTGCAAAGCTCCAGAGCCTTCTGGAGGGAGCTCGCCTGGAGGAAGGGCACAGAAGGTCCCACTGCTTTGCCTTTGCTGCGAGCAGGTGCTCCTGGTTCTTCTGGTGAAGACACTGGGATGCACAGTTTCCCCAGGGGCCTTTCTGAATCTCCAAGTTTCTCTGCTGTTCTAAAAATGGAAACGTAACACAAACTTGGCTAAAACTTTCAGGAATATGCTTTTTTTTCCCTTCTTTGGAGAAAAGATTTTGCTTGGATGAACTTTGTAAACTAACTTTTTTAGTCTTAACACCTGTTTCAAATAAAATGTATCTTTTAGTGCAGCAAGTGGAAGATAACAGCTTTTTCTTTCAGATGAAGAATACTGAAATAAATGTGGAGCAGGATCTTACACGAGACGTGATAAATGACTTCAAGGGTTAGCTTGATCCTGGTTGTATCACTTGGTGCATCTCATCCCAGTAATTTTTAGGTACGGGCAGTGTCCGGGAAGGGCAGGCGCGTGTGGGTGAGAGCTGTCTGAGGTGAAGGATGTGCCCCGCGCCCAGGGGTAATTAAGGGCAGGCACCAGACCTGGCCGCAGGGAAGGAGCCCAAACATGGTAAAGGAATTAGCAAGTTCTAGCTCTAGTGCGAGGAGTGTTTGATTTAATTAAAACGTACAGTGCTGGGAGAAGTAAGGAACTGCTTGTAGGCTGCCTGATGAAATCCAGCTGCAGCCTATTGACAACAGGCTGTTTTCCCTCAAGTTTCGAGAAGGTGGGTACGGCCGGTGCCCCCGTTTTTACAGGCCCAGGCTTGGGCTGATGGGTCACAGGGGGTGGATTGACTGCAACTCTCAGTTTTTTAATGCCACTGTTGAGGCTTTGGCTGGGCACTGCTGAGCCTTTTGGTGTCATTTCCAAGGCTGTAGCCAGTTTTGTGGATAAARGGCTTCAGTCTCCAGGGCTGCTTCTTAGGCATTGGTCACCAATGTGCCATTCTCATGCGTTGACTTCAGTTGGCAAAACATCCTTTTCAAGGAGTTTGATTTTAGAGGAAGCAGCAATCYGTTTCCTTCAGGATGAACAAGTATTGGGTTTTGCTGGGATTGGGACAGTTGTGCATGTCTTAGTGGTTGGTGGTGGCCTTCAAACACAGCTGAACTAAATGCTTCTTATCATTTTTACCTGCTTCCAATTTTGCAGAGGGAATTACTGCCAAGAAGGGTTTATTGAGACACTTGAAAACCTGATTGCATGACAGCTTTTTTGGCCCCCTCCTCCGTTTTCTGAAGAAAGTCTAAGAAGCCTCTTCTGGAGTAAATAATAGAGCAAGGCTAGACAAAAACCAGTCATCTTGGTTAGCAATGAACAATCCCTCTCTTGTGCTTAAATCCCACCTTGGCTTTCAGAGTTTCCACGTGTTCAAGAGTAACRCTGTTGAGAAAGTGGAAAGGATGAGGTTTTCTCAAAAGAACAAAACCAAACCAAACCACAACCCTGTGGTGATCATCTTAGAAGTTAATTCCTCCAAATGCAGTGTTAGGTAGGATGTAGGTGATCCTGGGTAGAAAGTGTGAGCTTGGTCCTCTGCAGAGASGCTAGCTATGTGCACTGAGAGGCGCCCCTGTGTCAGCTCGGCTGAAATGGCATTTCATTAGTAGAGGAATGATTCACTATAAGTGGATTTTGTCCTCTCTGTGTTAAAGTTTGGATGGGGAGCTGTTTTCAAGTGCACGCCTTTTTTCTAGATCTTTGCATCTGTAGTCATTACTTTATGCTATTACAAAAAAGCTCAGGTTAATTTTTCYGGGAAGACAACAAATAACTGCAAGTAACTTTATTGCATTTCAGGCAGCAGCAGCTGGTCTCAGCTATGTTGGGGGATATGTCATTAACACCTACAAGAGTTATGACAACTTCCTGCAAGACAAGTACGCTCTGCTGCCAGCGGTGATCATTATTTGCGTTGCCGTAGTCATGTTCATCATCGGGTTGATCGGCTGCTGTGCCACCCTCCAGGAGTCACGAGTTGGGCTGGGCCTGGTAAGTCCTGTCCWTTCTTGCRTGTCCTCTTTCACACCCTGCTGCATGGGGCGCAAGTTGTGCGCCCAGGGCTGCAAGGGAAGATGTTACTTGGAAATACTGYTGAAGCGCTGCTCCTTCAYGGGAGCTGCGTACTGCTGWGAGGCACTGACTGATGGTGGGTGARGTGCAGGCTAAATTATTAGAGTTTCACTGCCTTGTGCAGACCAATGCCCTCAGCCATGTATAGTTTTTGACGAATAGTGTGGTGCTGCCTGCAGAACAGCCCGGATTCCCCATCTCTGGGGAACGATCCAGGTATCCATCTTCTCAGGAGTCCAAGATCTGGAGAACTCCAGTCACCGCCACAGCTACGCATGATAATCTCCTTTTTCTAACTACTTTCTGGAGACTGTTTTAATCGGCGAGGCAACAGTGGATAATGATAACTTACTCARCATTATCGATCCATGTGGTGGGAAATGTGCAATTGCATTCACATGTGGTGTATCCTTACAGTCTCTCTCTTTGGATTTCAGTTCTTGGCCATTATCCTGGTTATCTTCATTGCAGAAGTATCAGCTTTTGTCCTGGGATTTGTTTACAGGGAAAAGGTAAGAATTAGCATCTCTGTACTAACACAGAAGTAAAGAATAGCTCCTGTGGTGTTGGAGCATTCCAGYATATCCAGCTTTCTTGCCCTTCATCCTCTGTTCTGAAATCTGCAGGGCAAGGGGTTACTGTGGGGATGCAGAACGGGGATGTCACCACCAGGTATATGAATTGACCCTTGTCAGGAACATGATGAATACATTAAGTATCTGGCAGGCATCACAACAAACTCTAAGGTGGATTAAACAGTTGTTGATGCTCACAAAAGAGGGCTCTTAAATCAAGGMAGATCAGCTTATATCCAGGAAATTATTCTGATTAAGTGCTACCCAGATTTTATCTAAAACTTAGATTTTTTTTTTTTTTGACTTTGGAGATACAGATCTTTTGCCGTTTCCTTTAGATAATATTCTGAGCTCTTGTGTTAACACAAAATGGATATTTTTCTCTCAAAATAGGTAAAAACTGATGTACAGGGCACAATGCGTTCAGTCTTCCAAAARTATGATGGGAAAAATCCAGAGTCTACGGTTGTGGATTACTTGCAAGAACAGGTAAGAAAGTCTTTAAATTCAACTGAGAATTATTTAGAAATCAATTGATTGGACATTAAACAAGGAATCTGGGCTGGGAGTGGGAGGGAAGGAGGTTCCGTATGGCAGTATCCTAGAGCTCTGCTCTGCAGCAGCATTTAGCATCTGGYTCTCCATGGCAGTTGGGGTGCTCCTCACTTCGCAGAGTTGGCCTTCAGGGTCCTGATGTGAAGTTCATGTGAATTAATGACCTTGCTGACACAAGTGGCCTTGGGATCAGACAGATGAGTGCATATGAATAACTGCTGCTGAGAATCCTGTACCRTAAAACAGAAAGACGACAGAAGGGTGTATCCCGCAACCTGTCGCTTAAATACCATCTTTTACAGCGAATAAACTGACAAGGTGACAATAATGTCTGAAGGGAAGTTGATCTGTAATATCGACTGCTGTTTCCCTGAAGTACTGCTACTTCTTGTAAATCCATCCCCTTCAAGGGCGATAGCCGTACGGATAGCGTTGCTAACAAATGATAATGTTAACTTGCTGCCTCTTTTTCCACTGGCTGTTCTTACACAGCAGCTGAAAACTGCCGGAGCCACTTCCCTCCCCTTTCTTTTTCCCTAGCCTGTAAAGCAGCAGAAGGCCATGCTGCTTTGGCCCACTCCTGCAGAGACCTGAATGACCCAACTTCCCAGTCCAGTGGGAGCAGAGGGCCCACTCTCGCCTCCTGTTTTACAGAGCACAGCCGTCAGCTCCATGGTACCTTATGTACCTCCTAATTTAGGAAGAAAAGATAAAAGACGAAACTCCATTCTTGAAAGGTTACCAACCCTCACTGCTGCATGTTGCAGGCAGCTCTTGCACCATATGCTTAAGAGAGATTTAATTCAACACTAGCGTTCGTGTTCTTGTGTATTCACGCATCYGTGTAACTATTTTGTGTCTGGCAGCTTCGCTGTTGCGGGGTAAAGAACTACAGTGACTGGACGACCACACAGTGGTTTAACTCCACGGGTAACAACAGCGTCCCTCTGAGCTGCTGCAGACGAGATCTGAGCAACTGCACGGGGAGTCTGGATCAGCCACAGGAACTCAATACCCGGGTGAGGGTGAAAGGCAGTTTCTCATTTCCATGTTACACTGGCCCATGATCATTCTCTGAACCAGCCAGAGCCAATGAGGAAGCATTTCGGGCAGGATWTAGAGATGATTTCTTCCAGTTCTTTCCAGCAGTTTGAATCCCAAAATCTCTTCTCCCCATGTGTTTTCCACTAGATAGTTTCCTTCTTGCATAATTCTATAAAAGCACTTGGATAACCAAAGGAGAGCACCAGGTGTCTTCCCAGGCATCAATCTGTATGTTTGGMCTCTTCTGTCTACTGATGACGGTCCTCCCTTTGGAGCTGCTACAGCAGCAATGTGACTAGGCCAGAGCTACGTGTGGGCGAGTCGTTGTTCAAACAGTTCTGGAGTCAAGGAAGAGACTCTTTTAGGACTGACTGTACTTAATCTGGAAAATTACATACTGGATTCTTCAGTTTGGGGCACGAGCCCATAGATTTCCTTTTATAGAGATCACTGCTGGTCTTCATGGCGCTGAGTTTTGGGTACTTCTTTGTGTAWTAAGTGAACTGAGCCAGAGGAGATTCCTAGAAGCGGCAAATGTTAGTGAGTCACAGTTTGTCGGTGCATCTCCCCAAGCAAGGGGAGAATGACAAGCCATCAAGTCCGGAAAGCAAGAAGGGAAGCCATCAAGTCTGCAGTGGTTGGTTAGACAGGCTCTGCAAGGTCCTGCTTCCTTTCAGAAACTGTGTGGGGTTTTTTTGTTGTGTTTTTTTTTTTTAAGAAAAAAGACAAGCTGTCCAGCAGAATTATCTTTTGGGTTGTTTTCACTTCTTTCTTTCTTGGCAGGGCTGTGCAGAGGAGCTGGAGTCTGGGCTGCAGAGTGTACTCAGCTATGCTATGCTTGTAATCTTGGGATTTGCCATCGTAAAGGTACTACTAAATGTTTCTATTTCTTCCCTCATGGAAAATAATACTGCTTTCCCTTTGATGTCCCCTGGCTTTTTCTTCCACCGTGTTCTCTCTCTGGCTGTGAAATAGACCCCATCCTCTATTCCTTCCTTCTTTTCCTCCAGTTTTCTCATCTTTGTCTGCATGATGAGCAGGAGAGGGATCAAAAAAAATAGTAGGGGATTTGGAGTGGGAAGTAAATAGGGCTGTGTTGGTTGTTTGGTAGGAGGTACAACGAGCTAGGTGTGCTTGAAGGCCCAGATCTAAAATCCTTTATTAAAACAATAACAAGCTTTCCTATACTTAACTGGGATTTTAAAAATTGCTCTTCAAAGTTTGTTCTTGGACACAAGCCAGTCAATAGTCCTATGTTTGGAGACTTGGAATCAAAATGGACAACAAACATGACCAGGAATGAAAACATCTAGACTATTTATAGAATTGTAAGATAGGAATTAAATGAAAAGAAGTGGGAAACCAAAACAAGTTGTCCTGCGGGTGAAAAACAGATTTTAGAAGTCCTGATGTAAAACTTCTAGTAACTGGTACACCCAAGAAATGAGCACGCAGCTTTATGAAGATTTGACCCATTGGTGGTTTGTCATTGTTACTTGTACCTTTTTACCARGTTTTGTAACCTCTTCCTTGTTGATAGAGATGAACATTTAATAACAGCAAAATGTTTCTCCTTTGAGTATCTGTTTTCAGTAAAAGAATATYGTTAAGTTGAGCCAGTGTAGAACACTTGCTATTTAATATCCCATTCCTGAACTCAATGAAGAAGCAAAAGTCTGTCTGTTCAGACGTCATTTCAGGATGGGGGCTTGACTTGATTAAAATTTCCTTTTCTTAATTCTGGCCTGAGGAGGGAGGTAATTGTTTTTTCTGCATTATATTTCCTAGTATGAGTTTTAAATTACTCGGAAGTTTCCATCACTTCCCTCCCCTCTGTAAAATGATCAATTTTATATTCTCATTACATGTCCCTTTTATTATTTGTCTGTGATGAATCCTTCCACCACAATTTCTCCTGTGATCATCTCCTATGATTACCATAGCATATTCTGCACTATATTTTATTTATCTATCTCATATGCTTAAATATTTTATAGAATTACACTCTAAGTCCAGAGTAGTCCCATACTTTTACTGAAATTATTCCCATGGTAAGATACGTAGAAATTAATGTGGATGTGTAAATTAATGGGAGAATCTAGGGAAGAAAAAAATGAGTTGGAACTAGTATTCAAATGTGACATACAAAAAATCACTTCATTTTCAAAGTATTTCTTAATATGAAAGGCATGTCCTTGTTACGGTGATAAAAGTCTAATTAGTATTTAGGTATTGGATCTGAGGAATGAAACCGAAAGATGTAGCAAAACTAAATCTCTCTCATGCTCTCTCTTTTTCAGTTCTTTGGCATGCTGAGCATCTGTGTACTTACTTGCAAGAGAGAAGATAGTGGATATCAGCCTCTTTACTCAGGGGTGTTTGCTTGATAAAATACAAAGATCACTTTTCTTTCGCTTCCCGATGATAAAATAGATTTGTAAAGATGCATGTTAAAGGGCAATTTATGACCTTTCGGTTAAATATTTTATTTTATTTTATTTACATGAAACAGAAAGAAAATAGTGTATTGGTTTGGAAAAGTTTCTTGTGGGTGTTATGTGAAATGACACTCAATATTTAGTGCCATATAGTAACTTACCCTGTTCTTACACACTGCAACTTCCTGTAAAGTTATTTTAGATTTGCATTTGTGACTTTCTGTACGTAGCAAGAGATGGTGCAGTAGAGTCCAGGAAGAAATCTACTTCTGCAGTTCCTTTCTATACCCTAAAACATGCAGAGAGAAATGTTGTTTTTAATCACTAAACTGATTGAGAAAGCAGGAGGGATTCACTGACTGCACAAATACCAAATCATTCTCATGACATGGTTAAACAGCAAAAGAAATTCTTGAATAGGAGGACTGAATATTCCTTATAAGCCCTGGCAGTCAGAATACATTTCTCCTGTATCTGGTGGTGTTTCTTTTTTTCCTCCTTGCTGTGGTCATATCGTGTCATTCAGTTTATTGTAGAGGCTGTTAGTATAAGACAAGCCTTTGGAGCAGTGTTTAAAAACTAAAACAGAAATTTGTGTTGTCTTTTGAAGCAGCTAGCAAATGTGAACAACCCCAGGTTATGAGCAGGCCTGTATTTTGGGCTTGGGCATCTCTGTTTTGGGGTTTTCTTGTTTTGTCTTTTTCTTTCTTTTTTTTTTTTAACTAAAAATTGCTTATGAAGCAGGGCTTTTGATTTTTTTCCCCCTTATACTGATGCTTTTATATTTTGCCTGCACAAAGGCACACTTTCTTTCTATTTAATGTAGAAGTTGCAAGAGTTATTCAGATGGATACAGGCTGCAAGGTGGGAGTTGCAGGAAATGTTGGGTCAACATGGTTATGTAGAAAGAGGACTCTTGGAAGGGTTAGTGCAGGGTTCAGTGAAGATCTGGCTGCTTCTCACTGTTAAAAATATTCAGATACATTCCCGTACTGGATAGTTGATCAAACCACTTCAATAACCTAATGTCTGGCTGTGTCACGTGATTCTTTATTTGCTAGTTTTTCTTTCTCCTAAGTCTGCTTAATATGGTCATTTCTTGGATTGCATTATCTCTTTAAAAATGAGCTTTCTTTATCACATTTCTATGTTAATCTGTTTCTCAGTTCTTTAAGGGTTTTTAGTTTTTTAGGGGTTTTTTTAGGGCTAAGATGTGGGGAGGGAGGGAGCTTTGAGCTATTCTTGATTAGACAATTGTGGAAAAGCAGCAGCATAGTTTTTCTTTAAAGAGATAAGCTGTCTCTCCTGTAGCACATATGTACATATGTAGCTATTTAGAAGAAAGGAGTTTGGGGTAAGTGTGAGCTGTTTTTCTTTATTTCCTCCCCCACCACCAAGAGATGGAAGAAGGAATTGGTGATGATGATGATGTTCTATAGGAGACATACCGGTATAAGTATGTGTATGTTGAAAGTGTTTTAATTTTTATTGAGGGTTTTGTCTTCTGTTTAATGCCAAAATAAACCAAATTTATTTAACCAAGTAATAAATGCTGGTTTTGTTGGTGGTTCTATCTTACGGGGTATTTTGGTTTGGGGTTTTTTTTTGTGTGTGTGTGGTTTTTGGGATGGTGTAAAATCCAGCCTCCTTTTTGGCATGGAAAGAGTGATGCAAGAAGCAGGAATTGAGCGATGCAAGCGTAGCCTGCCATGTGCCACCAGCTCTGCTCAGTGAGATGAGCCAGCTTGATTTTAAAGTTTCGTTCACGTACGTGTGGGTGGTCGGCCGGTGCTGGTACACGTCGGCGTGCATGATGTACATACCGAGTACACACCTGTGCCACAGGCTGCATTGAAAAGCAAAGCGGGGAACGGCAGGCACAGGAGTTGGGTGGGAGATAACCAGGAGAGCGGGAAGAGGAATGGGGGCTTCCGGAGGGAATGACAAGGAAGAATATTGGAGTCACCAGGGGCTGAGACAACCTAGAAGACGGAGAAGGTAACCGGCACCATGAACGTTTTGTTCTGGCTCAGTCTCAGAAACAAACATTAAATAGAGGCAATATCAGAATAATTTGGGCCAAGCTGCAAGAGAAGGTAAGAAATTGTGGAGGGGCGGCAGGAGAGGACAGATCACGGGTCGCAGCCAAGCTTGGGAGAGGGACGGGGTACGGACGGGTGCCAAGTGCCATCTGGTGCCACTGGGAGAGGTGGTCAGGGTCACGGGTGTCCTGATGCCAGAAAAGACCAGAAAAAAATGAACACGAGAAGCAGGCAATAAACAGGGCTATTACAGCCTTTATTTATGGCATCATTTATCCCTAAGGCATCATCAGGTGGTCTGRGAAATACTGCACATGAATCTCTTCCCCCACACACACTATTCTGTGCGTTACTGCTGCTGCAAATAATCAACACAGAGGAAGAAAAAGGTTTATGGTCAGAGTTTAGCTTAACTTTTCCTCAGTGGCAAATGCAAACCATCGTGGCAGCCGCGCACCAGAGAGCCGGCGGTGTGTTTCGGTCTTAAAGGTAATATGGATTCCCGGCGCCGACATGGCGGCATGGAAAGGGTCAGCTGGGGGAGCGTGAGGGGCACGCGGCTGCCTCTCCTCCCGCTGCCGCCTCAGCACCTTCGCCAAGGCAGCGGCGGCGCAGCCGGGTCCCCTCAGCGCCGGGGGCGGCGCCTTCTCCAGCTTCCCGCCCCCCGCGCGCGCTCAACGGCCGCGCCGGGGCCTTCTGCGCATGCGCCGCCCCGCTGGGGCGTTAACGGCCGGCCGCGCGCGCGGCGCGTTTGAACCGGGCGGCGGTTGAGGGCGGCGGCCGCGGTCCCGGTCCCGGTCCCGGTCCCGGTCCCGGTCCCGGTCCCGGTCCCGGTCCCGGTCCCGGTCCCGGGCGGCTCCGGGTTTCCTGCACCGCCGCCTCCTCTAGCGAGGGGGGCTCTGGTCGCTGCTGCGGTGAGAGAGGGGCGTGCTGAGGGGAGGGAGGGGGGTGGCGTGGCCCCTTCGATAAAGCCGCTGTCCCTCTCCCCTTGTAAGAGATAACTTGAATCTTTCTTTTTAACTTCTTATTTTGTGAAGTTATTAATGCTCTGGGCACGGAAGTACTTGCACTGGATTAGAATTTAAGCCCAAACGGGTATCAGCTGCACGAAAGCTTATTAGACACGTTTAGTAGGCGGAAGACACTAGTCTGCGCTACCTTTCTGTAAGTGGGATATCGGCATCAAGGTGTCACATGTCAGAAATGCACAAGTGTCGCGTGAGAATAACATAATTAGCAGATAACTAATTTAGCAAGCTTATACTAGTTCAGAGTGTTTTTTAAAACAAAAAGCAAAACAAAAGCTTTATTTTCAGGTATCGGCTCTCCACTAGAGGGAGCCTGTGCAAGTCCTATAAATACAAGAATTGTTAGAACATTATCTCCTTTAAACTGAGGCTTGTTATAGCGTAATTGGGGAAGACACGTTTCAACAACTTTTTTTTTTCCCCTCAGTTATTTTCTAACAGCTAAAATATACTCACACAGGACTAACCAGCATACAGTGATACTTTTTGTGCTTCTATCTTTCATGGAAGTACACATTTCCTTTTCCTTTAGTTATTTGTCTTTAAAATTAGTTTAAATATTGATCATCTGATGCAATCTCTCAGAGCCATATAGCAGTGACTTATATAAATCATATTTCTTCCTTACTACAGTAAATTTCTAGCTCCTATAGTAGTGAACCCCTTGATGCAATAAAGGCTCAACCAGGTTCTTGGGGGTTCATTATACTGATATTAGACTCCATTTATTTACCGAATTTGGGCATATCACTTTGCATAGTCTAGCATCAATCACTTCGTGTTTTCTGTCCTGTTTTCAATTTGATAAAGTAAATAGTAGTTACTATATTTACAGCTTCAGCTAAGTAAAATTTCCATTTGCTTCTTTGACAGATCAGGGTCCATTTTAAAATTCTGCTTAAATGCTTAGTGTTTGCAATGTAGGTCTTTTTTTAAATTACTGCATTCTTTTTTTTTCCTCGGTAGGACAGTAGAGGAATATGGCCTCTTCAGATCTGGAAGATTTATGCTTGCACATCAACATGAAGATATCAACTATCAAAAAGACTCTTCAGTTGAGAAACATAGGTAACAGAAATTAAGAGCAGGGTTTGGTTTGGTTTTGGTGTGTTCTTATATAGAGAGAAATGTGCCTGAAAAGGTCAGTGGGTTTTCCAGGAGGGGCTGGAGATCTAAACACCCACCTCAAGGGGCTATTAGTAGTAGTGCAGAACTATGGGGTATTTTTTGGCAGTAGTAGTCATTGTTCTTATCTTGACTGTGCCTTTTTTTTTTCCTCCCCAAAATCAATTGTGTAATTTTGAGAACACTACTCCTTMGTTTAGTGTTAATGGAAGGTGTCAATCTTCCCTGCACATCCTTGCAGGAAGTGGGGATGCTCTGATGAGGCAAGGAATGAAATGTGATGTGGAAGTCTACTAAACTACTGGGAGTGTGCAAGGATGGCAAAATGGGAACATCATCGGGGAACTAGAGACAGGTGCCAAGCAGAGGACATGGACTAAGTGAAAAGATGCTCCTCTGAGATACTTGGAGACAGGTGGTTAATATACTGTGTATTCTATRTACTTAGTGGGAAAAGCTCCAGATGGAAGAAGAAAAATATCTTAGTGAGTACATTAAGCCTAATTACAAAAATATGCAAAGGAATGGATGGAAGTTTATGCAGGGGTCTTTTCTTCTAACGTTCTAGGAGTGCCTGGCTGTGATGTAAACAACTATTTGTGGGTAACAAATTTAATTAATTGATGTACTGAAATTAATATTAATGTTTTAGGTTCATCTCTTAACCTTTCTTAGACACAAATCGATGTTACATAGAATCATAGAAATGTTGGTTGAAAGGGACATCTGGTCTAACTCCCTGCTTGAAGATGACCCTCCCTGAAGAGGACAGTACCTTTCCAGCTCTTCTGAGCAGAGGGTGATTATGATGGAGAACAGGGTGCTCCAGGCCAAGCAGCTGTGGGAGCCAGGTTTCATTTAAGATCTTCATCCTCCATCTGCAAGCTGCGGTGGTTGTAGAAACAGCTTAGTGCTTTTCAGCATCATGCCAGAGAGGAGCCTTTATTCCTGCAGCAGCTCTGAACTCCCAGTTGGCAGTGTGCAGCAGGCRGTTGACAGACCAGAGAATATTGCTGCTTCTCCTGGGAAGATACAGTGGTTGGAGAGGATAGAGTTTGTGGGTAATCAGCCCTCATGGGAGGGGAGGGAAATGTGGTTTTGCTTTTGTAGTGGTGGTGGTTTGGTTTTTTGGATTTTCTTGCTTAACATTCTTTCCTTGATAGGTCAAGAGCCATCATTGAAATCTATGCTCTGTAAAATAGGACATGAGATGGTTCTCCTAAATGATCTCCTGMATAAAATGGAAATGGAAGTTCAACAGCAGGAAAAACTGAAGAATTTGCTCAAGGTAATCTTTTTTTCCTGTTTGTAAAATATTGAAAGWTTCAAAAATCCTTGACAAGCCCCTAGTTGTTCTTTTCTAGATCTGAAGTGATACGTTTGGATTCAGGAGGCTGCTTACAAGTGAAAAGGTGTCTTGGTTGCAACAGTGATGTCATGATCAGAGTACTCTGTTACTGCAAATCTTGCCAGTAGGCTTTGGATCAGATTTTTCTTTCCTAATCAAATCAGAAATAACATTATTTGTAAAAAGAGGAACTTTTTTCTGGAATCATTTTATTCTTTTACAGAAAGAAATCTGCTGAGCAAACATGTGATGGGAAGCGTACGTAATCACCCACATGACTGAGACCAAACTCAGAATTCGRTTGGCATGTTTTGTGCTCATTTAAATCTTGTTGCCCAGAATTTTCTTCCAGTGGGCAGCTATTGTCCCTTGTTGTTAGCAAAATAGGAAATAGCTTGTCTGCAGACTGTATTCCTGATTCATGCTGCAGGGTTCAATTATAAGTGGCTATGCTGGTGACCTTTAGGTACTTTTAGTGCTTTTGTAATGGTTATAATTCYGTTATGACAACGCTGTTGCATCTGCTTTTCTTAAATTTCACTGCTGGTCAAACTTGGTAGAAGAGAATTATGTGGAARTAGTGAACTACTAAGAAAAAAATCTGGAGATGCTAAGGGACAATGGCAGTCTGCCACCATGTCAGAACTAGGCAGTGATGTAAAATAGATCCATTGTATAAACACTCTTCTTCATTGCCGCTGTTCCCCATTTCTCAGTGTAGCAGCTCCAGCAACTTTTAAATGTCTTCTTGTTAGCTTCATTACTGAAAATTAAGTCTTTTTACAAGAGTTGCTGGCAGTAATGATAGAATATGACTTCTTTAAGCAATCATTTCCTCTGGAAATGAGGATGTCATTCCAGACTGCTGCCAGGTGGAAGGATAAACATTAGAATGAAGCAAAACTGTTAAAAATTAAACAGCTGTCTCTACAAAACTGTGGTAAAACTCTGGGAGAAATGATATCATGACATAAGCAGCAGTGTGTCTAGATGTTGAGGGCTGTCAATCTAGGAAAAGTTATTTGCYGATTTAGGATTGGGGTGTGGCATGGCTAATGGAGTCCGTAAAATCACGTTTTGATAGTATGCTRCTTTGTGGCAATTTTATGTCATTCTGCTAGTAAGCTGTATTTGGCTTGCATACAACTCTTAAAGTAATTGCGAACATACTTTGTGAGCTTGGAAGGAATCAATGCTTCGTAGGGGATGCATCTGTTTTGTAAGACAAAGTAAATAAATATGATTACATTTTACTGAACAGCAACAAACACTTTTAAAAACCTGTGAAACACTACACTGCTAGTGAAGAGCACTGTTCAGGCACCTGTTTTTTGTGTTTACAAAATTTGGATATCTTCCTTCATAATACCTTGCTGCCTTTAGATGTGATGTCTGAGTCGCTTCCTATTCTCTCCTCTTAGAGAAGTATTTCTTCTGCTGTTTTGTTCCACACATGGTGATTCAGAAGCCTTGGGAGAATCAGAAAACATTCTCTGTAGTCCTTTGCTTTTTTCTCTTGATCAGAGTCTTTCTTTTTCAGTCCAGATAAGAATGGGATGCTTCCCACAATACCCCTGTAGAACCTATTGATAACAACATAGTTATAGATAGGAGTAGAAGACTAAAGAGGTCACAATAGCCCATAAAAATAATGTTTTTATAAAACTGGGACTTGGAGCAGACTTACTGGGGGATTATTAAGCAGCTTTCCAGCACAGTGAACACTTATAAAACCAACCAAACAGAAACCCTTCAGCTCTTTGGGGAAAAGCTGATGAGTGTCACAGGCAGTAGCTGTAAAAATGCTAAGCTTATTGCAGGTAGTGTTGCTCAYCTGGAATGATAAAGTCTTGGAGAAGGCATTTGCTTGTTGTGCCTGCTGATTCTCCTACCTCGTATGCAGCTGTGCTTTCCACATAATGGTGTTGTCAGAACTTTCCTGCAGAAGCGGGGAAGGTGACAAGAGAAAGGAAGATGATGCACAACAAAGAATCGCTGCCTGAAAAATTCATTGCTTTTGTGCTAAAAGACAAAAGAACTGCTTGTACCAAGATAACCCAAAAGTTCAACAAAGTGGGGCCAAGACTGTCAGAGATGCTCGTTAAGTTTAGAGTTTGTGGTGTTCTTTCTTTTCCCCAGTTTGGTAGACATACAGGTTGTTTAGGCTTGAATGGAAAATCCAGAGCACTGCTTTTCAATATTTACACATTGACAGTGTGGCTTTATAATAATGAATACAGGGGTCTGAATGAGTGGTTCTATTTTTAGATCTATGCAAAAGCTATGGAAACTATATGTTCAGTTAGAATATTTACCTGTTGTTTTTGTATTGCCTTCATTTGTTATGTTTTCTTGAAATTACTTTTGGGAACGTAGATGAGTTTCCTGAAGGAAGAATTTCYTCTTCCTACCATTATCACAACCTTTCCCCTGCCCACACCTGCTAGGGCATATTGTTAAAGATTATTTCTTGCCCACTCAGATTTCTCTGACATTTTGAGGACATGCACAGAGAGGTTCATGTTTGCTCACTCTTAGCTTTGCTAGTTGCTCTTAGGGGAATTAGTTAAAGAACTGGGATGATGGGGAGAGAGCAAACAACACTTGTTAATCAAGTTATGAATTATTCTAGCATTGTCCTAATAGTAAACTGATTTCATTTGCATCRCATTAATAGTTTCAAATTTCTGAAGTCTAACATTAATTTCAGGAGCTCCAGAAGTCTGCTGAGAGAGATCAAAATGAAGCACATCACCTCCGTGAGAATATTCCYCCCCATCTGCCTAAACCATCTCAGAGCTGGTATGTGATACTTGAGCGTGGAGGTAGCAGGCTGCTGCTGGCAGTGTGCAGCTGCAGCACTGTACAGCTCTACTCCTTTTAGTGGGTATTGACTGTGAACTTCTGGGGCCCTGTGCTGTCATATATATTGACCCATAGTTTTCCCCCCACTGATTATTACCAGATACTTGGCTTGTGCTAGGATCCTGTCAAATCCCTGAAATAAAACCTGTAAGAKACCAATTTGTTCAGATGGAAGCTTCCAGTGGCAGCTGTGATATTATAGTAGAAAGCTAGTTCTTCTATATCAGTCTGAGCATTGCTTCCTTTAGAACTGCGAACATGCAAATTTGACAGTTGCAGTGCCTCAGTGAAYGGGCTGGTGATCCAAATTTGGGGTCCTTAGAACTGAATTTCAACACAGCTCTTCCCAATACCATAAAACAAAAAAATCCTCTAACTTGAGCATCTTGCTGTGGGGACTTGAATTACATTTGTTGTTTTTTTTTCCCCACCCCACAGCCTGAAATTCATTTTAGCTAGTGCTGACATCTGCYTACCTGTGAGAGGGCTATACCAAAAAAGCTGTTCAGAATAAAGTAGCTGAAATGAGAGAATGAGACACAGGTGCGTGAAACAGAATAGCACTCTATTAATCAAAAAGCTTCTAAGACATCATAACTGCGAGGAGGTTTCTTAGAGCGGTCAGCTCTTTCTCTGGCCTGCTGGAATCGCCTTTTAATTTTGAGTGATGTGAGTGTATGCCAGATGGGGGTCTCTTCCTAGATTCTGATGTCGGGAGATGCCAGCCTGTGTTTCAACCCTTGTAGCTTGTCAGGAAGCAGTGCATCAGTCTGTTTGAATTCAGTGCTCCCAGTATGTGCCTTGAACCTATCCGCTTCATCTGGTCTTGCTCCTAGYGCCAGACAAGCCTCAGGTTGAAAACATTACAGGCTTGTTCTGGCAAAGTAAAAACTTAAAGATGTGGAAACAATGTTACAGAAGAGAAAAATTAACTGTAATTTTTTGATTGTATATAACAGTATTCTCATCTGTTGCCTTACTGTTTATATTAAAACTTGGATTAGTCTTAGCTGGTAAGGTCAAAGTGATGATGTGTCCAGGAGTATTTAATCTTCTGAATGCTACCCTTTAGACATGAACCCTTAGTTTGGGAAACAACCTTCTAAAATATGTCCGGAGAAGTCTTGTTCCTATTTAATTTCCTTTTCGTTTTCCTGGATTTCAGAATTGCTCAGCATCATGGTGTGGCATAGAATGGAGCTTCCCCTTTCACTCTGTGTTATGTACCAGATGTGGGGAGTCCAGCAGGTGGCACTCGCTGTCCTCTGCACTGCAGTCATGTTCCATGGAAAGCGGGACACTAGGTCTGAAGGTGTAACATCATGTTCTAAATCAAATCCAGGCCTGCAGCTGAGTATATGGGGCACTGCTGTGCCATTCACTGGCTTGGGCTGTGGGCCCTATATCTTGAGGGTTGAGGCAGAGATCCCTTTTTTTGTGGTAAGGCTAGATCAAAGAAGAGTATCAGTTCTTTGTGATATGTCGTCTTGGTGGTACTTTAATTATTTCTGTTGCGCTTTTCACCCCAGTTATGTCTTTGTATTTGATGACAAGGTGACATTGAAATTGGCCAAATGCATCCTTCTCTYTGCTGTCCTGCTACCAATGAGTAGGAGAACAGCTAGGTGGGTGGCTGGCCAACAGTTCAGCGTTCAAGGYTCTGAGCTGAGGGTTTAGAGGAGGGGTACAATTATAAGAAGTAGTGTTGTAATAATCGCTCAAAGCAGGAAATACCTTGGATTTTTTTTGCATCTTGCCTAAGAGAATCATAGAGGCTGCTGGATGGTGTTGAATTTCTTTGCTTCAAAAGATTAATGGATGAGTCAGGCTTCCYAAGATTTGAACTCGTTTCAAAGAACTGTGAAGTATTTCAAATCTGCCTGTTCGACTGCAGCTCTATGCTCTGGCTCATCTGATAAAATGTGAGGCCTCATGTTCTGTGAAATGTAATGGTACATTGAATTCTTAACTGCTCTGTACTGCATTTAGATTGCTTCCAGTTCACCTGATAGCAGTCTTTCTTGCAGAGAAATGAAGAGCTGTAATGAGGTCAGCTAAAATACAGAATTTGAAAGGGAGTAGGCTTTATTTATTTATTTTTCTTTCAGAAAAGATCATGAATTGTGTTCATCCGACATAACAGATTGGTTGAAACTTACTTCTGTGATTGAGCAGACCTGATAACATATTGGTATTCTCCTCACTACTTACCTGCTATTTATACACTTAATATTCGTTCATCTTACAGCATCACTGGGCTAACAGTGAAATGTGGAGAACAAACAAAAGTCATGGAACCGGAACGTGCAAAGAAATCTATAAAAGAGCCAAGATTTATTAAAGAGGCAGCCTTAATAACTGCAGAAGAATTTGAAAGTGTTCCTGCGTAAGTAAGCATGGTTTTTCTTAGACCCTGTCATGCCACTTTGGGAGGCAAACAGGTTTGGGAAGGTGAACTCTTGCAGAACCGAGACTGACAGAAATGTTTTGAAATTTTAAATGTTCCAAGTATGAAATATCAGGCTGGTAGCACCCAATAGTTCTTCTGTGATACTAAGGAACCTGAAAATGATGCAGATAGAGCTGATTAGGTCCTTTTTTATGTATATGTTGGGGAGATTGGAACTAAATTAGTTAACTAAGTTAAAACAAAACTGCTTATCTGAAAAGTCACTTTAGTTTTATGAACAGAAACATATTAGCTAATAGTTAGGTTCACCTCTTCTTTTGAGAACTGACATTAATAAAATGAGCCATCRTCTCATAAGATAAAAGATAAGCCTACGCTTAAAAGAAAAAACAATAAAAATGCTGTGTTAATTGACCTGGCTATTGGTGTCTGAAAAATTCAAGTTTTGACTTATGAATCTGTTTTGAGACAGGAACAGAAATCAAAGTTGTTAAAAGCAAAACCCATCTCCCACTGAAATTTTCTGAGTTTCTGGACTAGGAAGCTGGTTTTCTCCCTACCATCAGGACCTGGTTAATAAGTACCCTTGCTGGAAGGCTTTCATGTAGGAATAACTTTTTCTTAAATGGGATTTTGGGGCAATGACAAGTATTTCTGCAAAAATGAGAAAATTCCTTTCATGCCTAAAGCTAAATTGTTACCTAGATTCTGAGTTCAGTCTGTGCCCTGACAACCCTTATTTCAATAAGATTTTTTTTGTGCGTGCGTGTCTGTGTATGTTTTTCTTGGGGCTCTGCCTAGAGCTTCCAGARTTTTCAGGTGAGCAATGTACATTTTCTCCCACTGATTGCTCAGTCCTTAAATGAAGGAGCCTGAATGTTGAACTAATAATGAAGTATTCTTTTGGCTGCTGCTTAGAAATGCRCACCCCTAGCATTTTTATTCTGCAGATTACCTCCAGTGTTTGTGGTGGTTTATTCCTTTAGGTACTTTGCTCCTCATAGAATTTTGGAAAGGTGAAGCTGGAGCATGCAGATTCTTGGCCTTTGCCCATGCTACAGCAAGGAAAGTAGACCTAGACCATGCCAGCCAAATGTTGTTTTAAATTCCAATTAAAGCTATGATCTTCCCCGATAACCTCTTCAAGTGTTCCGCTATCCCTGAATGTAGAAGGTTTTCCACTGGTGTTTGTGGGTGGGGAGAATGGAGACAGGGGCTAACTGGATACTACTGTATTCATTGCTGGCTTATAGAAAGATTGTATCTTTGACTGTGTTTATTGTGCTRTAGAAATATTTTTATTCAGATAGGAAAAATGCATGTTTGATGTACTGTGAGGGAGATTTGCATGAATTTAAATAGATCTATTAATCTACCAGTATTTTCTGTTGTCTAGCAATGTTGTAATATGTGATTGGGGAGCCTACTACGCTTGCAATTTCACTTACTATTTAGTCCAGTCTAAGCAGCAAATGTTTATAACCCAAACTTTCTCATACCTAATATATTCTGCTAGAAGAATCAGAATTTGGTTCATGTCCCAGTTCTCCAGGTCAGTCTGCAGTAGTTCTGACGTAGGATCTTTTTATACCTGCTGGCAATAGTAACAAGGGATACTACCGCATTTTTTTTTTTGCAGCTCTGGTCCCGAAGCTGTGTGACTGTGCTAGCACAGGACTGTGCCTATGCTAAGTTCATCTGAAAGACTTAATAAAGCACGACTGTATCATTGTGCAGGAGTCTAAATCCCTTACCAGTTTGGTATCATGGGTTCTGCATCAGCTAAGAATCTCATTTCCCAGCTTCCTTTCCACTACAGCTGTGGGGAGTTTTTAACTGAAAGATCTAGGTGTTTTCACCCCCTTTGTGCTGAATGTGGATGGGAATCTATCCCAAATGTCTTCAGGGCATTAAATGGAACGTACAATCTCCAGTGACTTGATATTTTAGAACTCTGCAGGAGATATTTAACAAAGGCACATGCTGTGTTTAGGTGCAGATATGGAAGTACCTTGATCAGATAGAATACTCTCACACAATAAAAAATTTGCAAATTATTTTAGCCTTCAAATCTGTTCCAGAAAGATATTTTTTTCCAGGAAGAAAAAAGATATTGCATAGTAGATGTCTCATTTAACTGAGGCAAATTRAAATGCTCTCTTTACTCATTCTCAAATTTTTTTATAGAATAAAATATATTCATTTAAAAAATATAATAATATTTTTAGAATCTACACTTGCATTATAACTCTGGTTTCTCAGAAGCTGGTAACGTGGGGGAATATATGTTTCTTTTAGTCTAGGTATTTTTGAGGGAGTGAGGGCTGGCCATTAGGAGGATTTTCTCTTTTCCAGTTTTATATACATAGTAGAGCAATGTTATGCTTTTCTCTGAAGAACATACTACTGTGTTTTGGTTTTCATGCCTATGGATTGAGGTGGAAAAATCATGTTGTGTTACAGAAAGGACTTCTGTGGATCAAAAAAATCAGTTCCATGGTGGTTTTTTTAAAAAAAAAAATAGAATTGTGAGTTTTGAATGTGTGTGGCTTTGGTGGAATGAAGCAGATTTGAAATTTATTTTAAATCTAAATTATATGGATGAATTTTGAACTTATCAACTTAACTGCTATATTTTTATTTTAATGTATGGATTGAACTAAATGCCAACATTTGTCAGTTTGTTAGCCATAGCTGGATAGAAAAATGAGAGGACTGTGGAACAGCTTGAGTTTGTGCATAACTATAAGGATCATGTAGAAGAAAAACTGCAGAYGCTTTGAGCAGCATTTAGTTTCAGATGAAGGCACCTACATCTAGGTGTCTGTGACACAGATATCTCTGTGCTCACCGAGTGCCTCAGCCCCTATAATACCTAGTCAGTATAGTCAGTCAGTGAAGCCAGAAAACAACTCAGCTGCCAAGGGCGTATTCAGTTACCAAATCATAGATGTCTAGTGCCATTGAAGATGCTTTGGCGCATCCTGCCAGGTTTTTAGTTACTGCGTATTCTGTAGCTCCTGTCATCCGCTAGCCCTGGGTGAGCATCTTGGATGCTTGAAGGCTTCTCAAGCAGCACTGGGCTCTGAGCTTTAGGAGAGGCGCTCCTGCCTCTCTGTTTCTGCTTCAGGATGAGCTGAGTCGTTCCTTGACTTTAACAACTGTGGTGGCCACATCTCTACTGATAGTGGGAACATAGGAACATAAAGAAAGGTGGTTTTACACTTTGGAAGTTAATCTTCATAGTATACAGATTTCCCCATGACTTTATAAAAAGGATGAGGGCCACAAATAGAGCAATAAATTGCAGCTAATATAAATAGGCAGAGTACTTCTATGGTTGTGGGTTGTTATTCATTTGTGCTGAATGTGACTGCGTTTCAGGGGTGATAGAGCTCCTTTTATTTGAAACGTTGTTATGAATGCAAAGTAGAGTGTTTATATAAAAATGGCTGCACCTCCAACTTTATTCATATTTTGATTAATCCAGATTCAAAGTTGAAAGCTAAACTTTACTTGTAATCTGACATTAAGTGTTGATCTGTCTGCATAGTTGTTTAGATGGATCTACTCTCCAAGGTTTCTCATGTTCTGAAGGTCCTGCACTTGCAGTGGGATTCGCTTTCTTGGTTCAAGCTCAGCACCTTCAGGTCGGGGTTTGCTGCTTTTTAAGAAGCTTGGAAGGCAGCTAGAGCGGCATAGTTTTGTGCAAACACTGTGCAGCATGTGTTCACTGCATAAGGCAGAGGCTTAAGGGTCACATCACTGATTTGGAGAAGACACTTGGGTATGAAAGAGTTGTCATACATATTCACGTAGGAAAGATAATAGGTTTAATCCTGTAAAATACCACTTGGCTTTTGTGTATAGTTGCTAAAGATCCTGTGGTATTTTTACTATTGCCATGCATTCCCATTAAAGTCAAGTTACAAACCGCAGTGTTTGTATTTATAGCAGGGAAAACAATGGCCTTGAGTGACTGACTGGCTGCAAATAACTTGGTGGCAAGTCAGTTTGAAATCAGAGCAATTGCTTTGATTTCAGGGATTCTTACATATCCAGTGCAGACTTTTTCCCCCCAGTAGTGACTATTTTAAAATCCACAACAAGCACTTCCTTTTAGTTGCTAGCTGCAGAATGCCAACCCGCATTCTGTTTTGGAATATTGAATTTTTAATTAGCTACTTGTGCTTTATATTCTTTGCATGTTTTTCGAAGACTGAGTTTTTGCAGTCAGATTAAAATGAGGGGACAGTTTCTTGTCCACTGATCTCTTCAGTCTTATTGCCCTACAGCTTTTAGTCACCTGATGGACTGACTGAAAAAAATAATAATTTTTAAAATGAATTGTAACACTTTTTTAATAGAATATTTATAATTCCACACACCTGCAAACTGGTAGTGAACCAAATACAAACAGCCAAACTTGATTTGTTCTGTTACCACCATTCAGTCATTATGATAATTTCAGTTGAAAGATCCTTGGGAGGTCTCTAGTCCAACCTCCTGCTCAAAGCAGTGTCAGCTATGGGGTCAGACTAGGTTGCTTAGGGCTTTAACCACCTGCATCTTATAAACCTCCAAGCGTGGAGACTGCACAGCCTCTCTGGGCAACCTGCTCCCCTGCTTACTGTCCTCATTGTGGAAAAAGTTTTTCCTTATATCCAGTCTGAACCTCTCTTGTTTCAGTTTATGCCCGTTGTCCCTTGTTCTCCTGCCCTGCACCACTGTGAACAGCCTGGCTCCATCTTCTTAATAACCTCCTCATAGGAGGAGCTGAAGAGGGCAGATGATGCTGTTCTCGTAAATCACTTTGGAAGAGAGTTGGAAATGATGATGATACATTGGAATAGGGTTGCTGTATGTTGGATTGTGGAAGCTGTAAGGCAGTTGCTTATTTTTAGTGAATCTAAGTTTATATTGGAATAATACCCCAAAATGGCCTAAAGGAGTTGGAATAAGAAAGTTTACAGTCATCTCAGCCTCTCCGTCCCTCTCTGTGTACAATATTCCCATCGTTGTTATGTGAATTGGAGCATGAGGAAAAGGTATCTGAACTACCAGAGTCCTGTATTGGTAAGGCTGTACAACACCATACCGTGCCATGCAGGATTCAACAATCTAGGCATGTTAGCCTTGTGCTGCACCTGTGATGCAATATCCATTTTAGCATGTGGTGAAACTGTAAACTCCATAACAAGGCACTAAAGCCTCATTTTCCCTTTTTTGAAAATAGTGGTAGCAGCAGAATGCTTTTCACTGTGCCAGTGGAGTCTAAAAGGAGTAGACTAATTTTTGGAGGCTTTATTCCGTGCTTTAGAGATCAAAGGTGCGTCTTTCTAACAAGAGAATGGCAGCCTTGTTTTTTCAGGCTTACCAAAATAACAGGCATTTAATGTTCTGAGAAATTAAAAAAAAAAAATTGTTGCCATTTCTCTTCATTGCCATTTCTCTTCATTGTATTTTTTACATTTCTTTGTGATAATAATTTAGTGCTATGCAGGGGTGAGTGCATTTACTTCATGAGAACATTGCAGCAGGATGGAATGCAGAGCTTTTTCTGATGCTATTTGTTTATGTCCTACTGCTTGTGTCCCAAACGTGTCACTGGAAAATATGCAATAACATCTGAAAAATTACCAGAACAAAATGTTTAAATGCTTTATTTTAAATGCTAAATTTAGCCTAGGCTTTTACTGCAGTGATTTCTGAAGTTTTGTCTTGTACTTACTTTACTGTTTGTCAGATATGTTTCAGATTTCATTTCCATATAATTGCTTCCCAGTTTGTAGCTTTGCAGTCCATTTCCTTTTCTGGAATACATGTCTTTACATTTATAAGTACAGAATAGCCTTACTTGCAGATAGTCCACTGTTCTAATATTTGCACATCACTTTGTCTTTATCTTCTTGTGCTTCTTGTACCTCTAGGCTGTTGTCAGCAAATATTACTATTTTGATATTAGTTTTATGAAATGCTCCGAGAGCTCAAAAAAGGGTGGTGGTACTGTAGAACTTCTGTGTCTATATAGTTAGCTAGGCTGCACAGTAAAAGAAAAAAAAACCCTGATATTTCTTCAAAAAACAAAGGAATGCCAGTGAGATAAAACAAAGATTGTTTAAGATTATGATATGAACTAAATTGCATTCTTAGGCAGAAACATTTAATTTCAAAATTGGCTTTTTGCCTTGTTTTCTGCACAGTTGCTTGATTCTTCTACTTTAGTAGTTTGTGATGTGCTATAACCACAACCTTTATTCTATTTTGAATCCTTCTGGCAGTTTAAGCTCTGGATATTTTTTTACTTCTTAATTTGACATTCTAATGTTTCGTTTTCCTGGTTTAGGTTTTATCATGATTTTTTTTTCCTTCAACATTATTAAATGATCGAAGAAAATGAACAAAATGACCTACTTTGTTTATTCATTAACACAAAGGAGAGGAAACCATCTCTACCTAGAAATAGTATGTTCAACTAGGACTTAGGAAAGAGAAAAATAAACACAGCGCTTCAATTCTGAGACTTTCTGATTAATCATTTATTTATTTATTTATTAGGTACATGAGAGGTCGTTTAACATATGATCAAATTAATGCGGTTGTTCAAGACATGAACAAGGCTGTGGTTAGCAAGTACAGGATCCTGCATCAGCCATTGAAATCTATGAATGCAGCTGTCAGAAATCTCTACCACCGGTTCCTGGAAGAAGAAACTAAGGATACAAAAGGTATCTTTTACGTTTGTTAGCACCAAACTCATTGCATTTGGATGTTGCAGTCCAAGCATAAAACTACTCGAGAAGAGCTTAGATGACTTATGATAGCAGGTGCTTTTCATGTTATGGTTCAACCTGAAACATCTTGTTTTCAGAAAACAGACCATCAGTGCATTCTGGAAGTTGGTGGAATAGCCTAACTTGTGGGAGTGCCTAAAAACATCAGTCCTGAAAAATTTTGGAAATCCTGCTGTGACTAATTCTCAGATGGTGAACAGAAAAACACAAAACGATCTGTAGACTTAAAAGGGCTTTCCCTCCCTTCCCACTGTGAGGTGCCACAGTCTAAATCGGACTTGGCCCTGGACAGCTCCTGTTGCCTATGGAGGCATCAGCAATGCTTTGGCAACCCAAAGCAGTGAACTTTTGTTCTGGCTCTATTGATTGAAGAGAGTGGTTCTCCCTTGATAGAAATGAAGGAGAATAAAAATGAGATCTATCTGCAGATAGTATGCTAGACCACAAAGGCCGTAAATGTCTGTTTACTATGGAGACCTGGATAGTCACCACGATCGCAGCAGGAGCCTAGTTTATTCATGTCTTTTTGTACTAGCTTAACATGCTGTCTCCTGAGCTAGTAACAACAGAGGAATGGATGACAGTGATAAAGTGGTACCTGAAATAGCAGCATTATTTCCCAAATAATTTTAAATGAAAACCACTGATGCTGGCCAGTGCCCAGCAGGATATTTATATCTAGATAAGGACATGGGTTCTGTGCCTGCAACAGTGCCACAGTAGCTTATCAAAGGCTCATACTAGTTAGCTGTTAATAACAAGACGATGGGCTTTCCGCCTGACCTCCTGTGTAAGAACCTTGGCTAGATAACTATTTAATCCCATTGCAAGACCTCGTAACTCTTCCAACTGTTTTCCTACTCCTTTGCTGCTACTTGACAAATGTTTAGCTCATCTAGTACCTGCTGCAGAATTTGCATTCTTCAGAGACAGGATGATGTAATCTTGTACTGGGCACTGCTTATGAGCTTCTGGGTGAGGTGGTATAATTTAGGAACAAGGATTATTATTTTGACTGAATAGTTTCCCCATAACCGACTTTGGCTGCTTTATCTATTTTGACTGAAAGCACATCACTTTCACAGTGTGTTGTAGCAAAAAACTTCAGAATGCACAAAGTTTTAATTTGGAATTGCTATGAATAAACTTGATAACCAAACTGTATGAAATGAGTTTTCAATTTTTAAGCTAGAATGGACATCAGCTATTTTAAAAACTTAATCTAAAGTTGGGAAATGTRATCAGTCATGCTGCAGTGGCTTTGCGGAAGAGAGAGGGTTGTCTGTGTATCTTAAGAAGTTGTCTTGTCTCTAGAAGCATAAGGGAGCAAAATTGTACCAAAATGTTTGTCTGTCTCAATGTACAAGCTGGCTGTATTTTACAGGTTCATTTTTCCAAAGATACGTGACACTAGATCTCTAATATTAGAATCTACTTTTGGACATTCCTTTCCTTTTGAGTACATGTATGTAATCTATTCCTGGGAGTACTGCATATGTCTAGCTTGGAGATGTCCTTAGAAAGCCCTTATGTTTCCAAGTTTGGACATAGTGTGGAGCAAACTCTCTTCTGTCTCACTGAAAGAGAGCTCTTCGACATCACCTTGATGTCTTCTTCTCAATTTCTACTCTTAACAGAATGTCCTTAGCGTTCACCGTATACCAAAGAGTTGCCTTATGATATACTAAAACTTTTTTCTTTACTTTGGATTTTGTCTGATCAAGATTGTCTCAATAATATGGCATCGTGACAACATCGCTAGCTCCTAGGTTTTTAAATGTGGCTCTTCTGCGGGGAGGGAGTTCTGAGACTGTGATCCTTGGCAGCATCAGTTGCAAAGAGAGCACCATTCTAGCCCCTTGAGAAAGGTACCACTAGTTAGAGAATCTTCTGTCAGAGGATGCTTTGTTGTGTGTGTGAAAACTGTTGAGGCTTTTAATTTCTTCAAGTACCTGAGAGCCATTCTTCATTTTCTTGTTTATGTTGGAAAGTTCAGTTATGAAACTAGGACATTCAGCATTTGAGAGGTTGCTCTTCTTGTATGTGACTAATCATCTAGAAAGTCTAGAGGGAGGTCTGGCAGCCTGTCAGATGGTTCTTATTTGACCAGCACAAAATGATTAAATGTCTTTATTCATTGCATTTTTCAGGATGAGGTTGTGCAGTCATTGATTTGTTTGCTTAAATTTCTACTGCAAGTGTGTGCTTAGGATTCCCACTGTTCCTCAGCCTGGGCTGGTTGCCAGCTGACCTGTGCCTCTGATTTCCAGATGGGAAAAGATGCTGTCTAGGTTGCCAGGGTGGCTTCCCGCCGAGTAAGGTGATTTAGTAAGTTAGTTTAGTTACTTATTTAGTGCATGGAGTTGCTATTTCCAACCAAACCATGATGCTTTAGCCAGCTCTGGTTTTTCAGTGAATGACACCTGATTGTGCTGAATGTTGCTGCCCTGAATTCTGGGCAAACATTAGAATAAATCATATTCCGTACTGGTTCAGGACATTTTGATGTTTCCCCCCAATTGCGCAATTGGTGTGTGGAGTATCCCTGGATTCCTAATACTTACAACTTGCCTTTTTGGGAATGGATCTCTGTTGGAGTGCACCATTTAGATATGTTGCCCTATTACTGGAAATTACAAATAGAGTCTTCATCCAACTTTTTTGTTGTTTTTTTTTTAAAGTATTTTATTTATGCGGGACTCTTCTTTTCCTACCAGTAATGAAACTTTTCCACATCTTCTCATCTGTATATGAATTTGACAGTGTTGCAAGCTCCCAGTAGTTTCCCAGTAGTATAGCTCTGTTTGTGGGAAGATCTCCAAGCTTTTGCCAGTTATTGTGTCTGGAAGATTCTACTTCCTATTAGACATCTGTGTCACCAACTCTCAAAACGGCCCTTCTTTATGTGAGAAAGTGCAACTCGTTATGCTTTGGGTCCATCTGAGCAACATATTGTGGCACCATGCCCTATGATGGGCATTCTAGGGTCTCCGTTTTAACAACTGTCATATTCTTGGACGTACCTTCAGAATGGAGTGTGTCCTGTTACATGACTCGCAAGATGAGATTTAAAGATAAAATAATGTTTTACTTAAACACAAACTTACCTGTGTAGGCCTGTTAATAATATTGTACTTACCAAAAAAGATCAAAAAAACCTTCCTGGCAGCTTCAATTTTGCAGCTAGCATCAGCTACTTTCTCCTGGGTTAAACTGGAAGCTCTCTCTCTTAACTTAATAAAAACAGGAGACATTCCATCTTATCTAGGATGATGCTGCCTCTGCCTCACTCCTAGGGTAAGAGGAGGAGGAGGAAGGTTATCCTTCTCCTTTTTCCAAGCTAGAGCACCTTTAGCCTTGCTAACTTCTTTCTTACAAGACTGGGAAGCATGATCCTGTGGAAGAATAAGGAGAGTAAGTAGAAGGAAATAATGTAAAGATAATTGTATGTTTCTTTCTCATACCTTAATTAGCACGTTCCCTAGTTTCAGATTGCTTTTCTTTGTTACAGTTTTGTGGAGATGTGTGGTTAAAACCTTATATAATATTACAGGAAGTATTAAATGTACAGTCGTTTTACTAGAACTATAATTATTTTCTCTCTGAACAGTGTAAAAAGACTGAATATAAAATCACAGATAGCGAAATTAGGGATGGGGTGCTTGGAATAACTCCTTCCTTCCTTCCTTCCTTCCTTCCTCTCGTGTGCACTGTTAGCTTGTGGGCACTTTCTCTTGGGATTCTGCTGCAGGCATTTCAAGTGCTCTAGCTCCAGTTCAGGCCTCAGTTTCTTATAAGCACATGATAATGAGAATTTCCTTTTTGAAGTAAGTAACCAACTACAAGAACAGAGGGACTGCCAGCTCTGATGGCAGATCTTTCTCTTGCCATTTTCTTAAACAGGCATAGAGAAGATGCTGTTCCAAGTGGCTATTTTTTTTTCTTAYGTTGTCTTAATAAAGCATTATTGTTCCCCAAATCAGATAGAAGTCAGAGACCTGCCAAGCAATTACTTGGTATTCAAGTTACGCTACTACTGACCTCTGTTCCATGATTGAAACACTGAAGTGTGATGCCTTTCTTTGTGAAGTTGTGCTATGATCCTTAAGCAAACCCTGAGCATCTATTTGCTTTTGCTCAGGTCAGTGCTTTGGGCGTCACTAAGAGTGGAACACGTATGGGCAAGCACTGAAAGAGAAGTTCCTTGACTGTTAGTCGGCAAGGCTCTTCTCGATGTGCTGTCCATTTACTTCCTACGGTCCCCACCTTGCAGTACGTCAGTGGAGTACCTTGTGTCTGGGCTCTGTAGTGCTGGCCCCGGGTGGTGGTTGGCGCTGCCACATGCTTTATGCCCCAGTAGGGGAGCACGAATTGTTTGAGGGGCTTTAGTAGATACAGCTGACAGCAGACTGGCCTCACTGAGTGGAGCCTSTGGACAGAGCAGGCTAGTTGTGCTTAATGTAAAGGTTAGTAATCCTGCTTTTTGATGTCAAATTTAGAGTGTAGGGCAAAGTTCTTGAGATAGTGTGAGGCAATCCTGCTGCTGACTGTATTTTCATTAATATGTGGAATTGTTAGAAAGAGAGTGGATTGTTACTTTTGAAATATTAATTGTATCCTACAACATAAGTTCTATATCAAGGTCTCTATTTGTTTTCCAGGTGAATTCTTTATTGTGGAGGCTGATATCAAAGAGTTCACTCAGCTGAAAGCGGATAAGCGCTTTCATAGCATCCTCAATATCCTGCGCCACTGCCAGAGAGTGAGAGAAGTCCGTGGCTCCCGACTTGTCCGCTATGTCATCTGCTAGCAAAGCTTCCTGGACTCTGCCCACCCAAGATATGGAGGGCTGAAGCACGAGATGCAGACACATGTCTGCAGAGAAATGGTGTGGGGAGGCATTTCCAGTCATCCCTTTTTTTTTCTAAAAGGCAGTAGTGCAAAGCAAAAATTGCTCAGATTATCTATTCTAAAGTAGGTTTGGGAATATTAAATGACCTTGAAGTATTTGAGTTTTGTTCTGAAAACTTGAGAGCTACCATCTTTTGGTAAATTACAAATTCAGAACAGATATTCCATTGACACACCTGTGGTTACAGGTGGTTTTAATCACATTTTCAGGCCAGTACTCAAAGTCTCTGCATGTTAATGTTCCTTTTGTGTTTGTGAGGTGGAGAATGTATTTAAAACTGTGTTGTTACTCAAARGAAGCATTTGTGTGGGGTTTTTTTCTTTCCCCCTAATGCCTCAAACCAATTTCCAGATTTCCTTTTCTTAAGCTTTTCCTTCTTATCCTAATTGTATGTTTTGAAGTTTCCTGCATCACTTGARCAGGAAGATCTGAGGTAGTTTAAACATTTCCAGACTGATGTTTGGTAGTTCTGTTAGCCATATGGTTTTCATACTTCATCATGCAGCCAGATTTTTTGCTCAGTCCCTTCCCATTAGGATTGAAACAGTAGAGCAGTGGATTTTAGCTGAAAATGTCGACTTTCACTTTAAAAATACTGATTAAACTCTTTACAGTTTTTATTACAGAAGATTGCTTTCAAAGGACTTATTAGTGTAGTGAATTCTAGAGTAGAATGGTTGTGATAAATTTCAACTCTGCAAGTAGTCAAAATTGTTTTGACAAGAAAAGTTGTTTTTTTCTTCCTTGAGCGTGTACCTGTTGTTATACTAACCAACTCATCTAAAATACCTTGTGCTGTACATTGTCGGYAATAATATGAATGAACAAAAGACCCTGAATGAACTTTGAACCTTCTCACTAAAGAGATTTTGGCAAGTGTTAAATAAACCTGGATTCCTGGGTTTTATTTTCTTAGTTATTTTATTTTTTAATGTTTTGCTCTGGGATGCCAAGATCCAAGCTAGGGTCTGTACTCTGCATAGTACTGGAATATATTCCATGTTCAGATAAACACACAGCATAAGATGAAGTACAAAATCTGAATTTTGGTTTCTATAGCTGTCAGTTTGGTCCATCTGTTGCTTTCTACAAAGCTTATTTTACATCAGATAAGCTATGGAGACTTGCATCCATGAATCATCAGGTCCATTTTATTTTTTTGCCCAGCTTCATGTGCTGTAGGCAATTCCATGGTGGACTTCTACAAAGAATCTCTTGCTTAACCAGTACGTTACTGCGTGAGAAAGCAGGTGAGCACCYAGGGCTTTCGGCATACTAAAGCACTGGAAGTTGAAGTTTGAGGAAGGACCTGTGCTAAAGTTGAGCTGATGAACAAGCCGCTGACAAAATGGAGCCTGAGGCAAAGGAGAATGCTACTGTCTGCTCTTTGTTGTCAAAAGCTGCCTTTTTCCTCTCAGCAGCCATTCCATGCTTTGTCCACTCTTTTTCATCCAAAATCCTTGGTTGTGTTTGGCTGGAAGAGAAGAATGGATAACTAAGTGCCTTGTGTTCTTTGTGCTCTTTAGACTCTTTCATACTGAAAATGCAGAACTTTAGGCCTTCTATTTAATAAAAAGAAATCTTTTCATAAAGCAGTTGCACTGCCTTGCCCTTTATTTCATGTTTATATTTCTGAAATTTCCTGTGAGTGTGCTCCAGACTAACTTCTGTTTTTCTTCTGCTCTCCTTTGATCGTCTGACTCATCTCTCCAGCCTGCACTAGGTGGAGATCCTGTTGTTTAGGTGTCACTAGAGAATGCAGCTGGACTCATGGATGCAGGGCTATTTCAGTAATTTACAGTATGTTGACCTTTTCTCAGGGATTTACTGGGTGATTATATGCTTTAACTTTAAAAGTGCGGGGAAGAAGTGGGAAGAGACAGAAGAACCAAGTGTAAGCAAACACTTTGCAGTAAGGAAAGGACGAGGTATACAGGAGAGCTCCGGAAGGCTTCCGAGGAACTTTGTAATGGGCAAGGTGGTAGTTTGGGAGAACCAGACTGACAGGAGCCATCTAATGCCTTGATTATCTTCAAGGAAAGATAACAGAGATCCTTTCTCAAAGATTGTTTAAAAATTGTTCTTCTCAAAATGTTTCATTCCTACTGTTCAAAGCAGGAGCTCTCTGGATCATGAGCAGAGCGTGGTACCTGTGCGGCTGTAGGCACAGGAAGCGTTACAGGCCTTGCAGCTCTGAGGAACGGCACAGCGTTGGTGTTGGCCCAGCGGCTGCCGAGCCGGCGGAGCTGCAGCTTCCCACCTCGGGAGTGGGAAAGGCGCTGGATTTGAAGGTTGGAGTGGAGGGGGAGCAACAAAACGGTCAAACCCGCAGCTGGCATGCGCTCTGACGGCTGGTTTAATTGCAAACTGCAGCCAAAGCCTAACCGCTGTTTCTGAAACGGGCGAGTCCAGCCTGGACCAGCTGGCAATGCGACTGCCTTCCCTGCAGTGCAAAGGCTGCTGCGGGCAGCAGCTCTTCATGCTTAGGTGGAGGCTGAGGTCTTAGATTGCCTTCTGCTAGCTATTTTCAAAAAAAACCTAAACAAAGCTACCGATGCTGTACCAGATAACCTTGCTTTTGGCTATTCACAGTTAATGTCTGATAGTTTAGTCAAAGATTCTTCTGTTCAGGTATCATCACTGTGGTGCTTTGCTTTTTTTTTTTTTTTGCTTTTTTTTCTTTTTTAGTACTTGTTTTGGTCTCAGTAAGCTCGGTTGCTGCTTTAATTGTTTTTTCCTGCCTGTAATTTCTTTTAATGTTTTGTGCTGGGTATTGCACAGTTTGTGATTAATTAGATGTTGGTTAACAGCTTTCAGTCTTACTATGGAGTTTTTAATTTTCTAAACTATTTTCCCTTGGGCAGATTCTCACAAATGTGCTCGTTATTTTAACCCCGTATCCTGACATTGTGTTTTCATTATTTCTCTTGCTTCTCATGAGGAAGACTAGCCACAGATTGTGGTCGCTCACTATTCCCTTGTATCCTTCTTCCTTCAGCAGTTAATGTTGAATTGTGAGCTGGAAAGTGCGCTGGTGCCCCAATTTCAGGTTCTCCAAGAGTTCCTGTCTCCTCTCTTGAATGAATACCACAGTGTTTTGGGGCAAGGTGTTCTACCACAGGRGTCGCCCCAAAACATTACAATCCAGCTTCTGGTGTATGTTTGCTTACTTCTTTCTTTGGCCTGTGCCTTCCTTTAGCTTTCTCCAGCATCCARTTGGCAATAGCGCTAAATACCAGTAAGCGTTTCTGACAGTCCTGCCAGATGGTTTAATGAAATACCCCTCCAAAATTTAGCTAACTTAGAGCTTTCCAGCRTTAACTTGTATTCTTCCAAATGTCAGCTTCTCTAATATTTAAGCCTCATAAAACAAGGAAGTAAAACAGCTAACACCAATTTAATTACCTGCTATGTGAGAAAGAAATCATATGTTCTTCCTACAGCCTTAATTCTGTCCTCTTCGGGATGTGACTCTGTTTGTGCTTTCACACCCGTTGCCTTCTACGCCCATGGGCGCAGTGGGAACTGCAAGGGAGAGGAGAAACAGCTGATGAATATGTATTTGGTRAGCAAATTTACCTCCTTGCCCTCGTCTAGACAAAATAAGGGACGTCATGTTGGAGATGGTCTGATATGACGTGGTAAATGCCTTGGGCAGAGGCAAAAAGAAACCTGCTAAACTTGGCCTTGCTGGTCAGAAATCAAACTTCACCCTGTTGCCCTGTGTGCGGTGGGTGGCTCTGGAGGCCTGGAAACCTGCCGTTTAACAACAGCAGAAGAGCTGCCTTGCGCAAGCCTTGCTGGAGCGTGACTGCCTGGCCCTGCYGCCTCGAAGCGGGCAGACAGTCACGTGCATGGTCCCAGCAGATTCAGGCTTTGGTCCATTAATGGACCCATGTCCGCATCTAAAAAGTTGAGACAAAGTCGTCTTTAAAAAGCTCTTTGTTGCGCTTGCTTTGCTATTTTGTTGGTTAAAAAAAATGCATTTTCTTTTTTTCTTCTTAACTCCTCTTTCAAAGAGGCACTGATGGAAATAATTATCAGCGGAAACAAATGCTCAAAGCTCTCTTACCCAGGAGTACTTTATTCGGTGTTTAGCTACGTGTTGTTTCAGGAGGCAGTAATTTCTGTACGTGAGGGCACGTGTTCCTTTCCAYACTGTTCCCAAGGAGGAAGAGCGAACTGGTATTTCGTGCCATTCACACTGGATCTTACCTTATAGTGAGTAATAACAAATAATGCGTGTAAATAGCTGTATAAAGGAATTTTAGGTAAGTAAGATAATCAATATCAAGAACCTTTGAGAGAAAAATCTTTAATTTTCATGCTAATAGCGATGCTGGCGGTGCCTGAGTGTTCATCGAGCTCTGGCCTGATACCTGTAGCCCTGGCGTTCACAGCTGCTGGCTTGGGGATATCTTCGACTCCTTGTTTCTTCATATCTGTTTGGGCAAAAATTGGGGCTGTTAACTGGATGGCGATTGACACCCGAGTATCCACGCCACAAAATAAAATTGAGAGAACAATCGCTTAAGCTGTGAGTCCTGGAAAAAAATTGCCAGTTGTTTAAAAACAAAAAATCCTAACCCTCATCTCAATTTTCCCTCCATCTTCTCTGTTCTTGGGATTTGCAAGCTCCTCGGTGCCAGGACTTTATTTGCTTCCCTGACGTACAGCTATTGCTAGTGCACAGAACGAAGGTGGCCTTTCAGCTCCAACTGCAGGGTGCATTGATTTGAAAACCAAAGGGATTTAAATAGGAAGGCAGGAAACCTTGATTCCAATGATCTATTTTTAATCCAATTTTGCATTTAGAGGTTTGTTTTTTTCCCCTTGAACACTGATTCTGAATGGATGAGACCCATTAAAGCATGTTGACTGCAACTAAAAAATGAGAATTATGCTAAATTTGGAGCTTTTTTGTGCAATAACCAGGCGAATAYGTATTTAAGCAGCTACAAAGCTTAATATCCTTTTAATTAGGCTTACCAAAGTGCAAAAGCTAAGCGGTGCTTTCTTATTTGATGGTTGTTTTTATTTATTTTTTTTTAACTTATAACCTGTTTTAAACTGCCTTTTCCTGGGGATTGGGATGCAATTAAAATGTAGAAAGGCTTGTTTTAATAAAACTACTTTAAATACGCTGATTTTTTTTAGTAAAAGCAGAAGCACTTTTATGCATATAGACAGAAACGTGGAACAAGTTGGTTACTACATGTGGCCTTCACYTAATCCTGTTTTATTTAAACCTAAATCATTTTGTGAACTTGAGCTGTTTGGACTCTCCTGGTAATACCTTAAAGCTGGTTTGTGGTCAGGAAAAAGTCTTGTGGATTGATCCATTCTGAAATTTGTTGTTTTTTCTTTTTCTTTTGACTTTCAAGGGGAATTCGCCCAGGAGCGATGCTCAGCCTCCAGGGCCGTGCGTCTCTCTGCGCTAGCCACCGTTGTCTCTGCGCCGCTGATGCAGCTTCTCTCGCCGTGAGCTGAGCAGCGGYGTTTCGCTTATGAGCCAGTATTGTGTATTTGCTATCTATGTGGCAGCTGAGAAACCTAAATAATTAAATTTCCCTATGGCCCAAGCAGTCCAAGAGTCAGATGAGCTTCTCCATAGACGGGAGCTCTGCTGGCTTAAAGGATTTGCTGGCAGAACGGTTGCTACCTGCGTGCTCCTTCCATAAGAGACACTGCAGYGCTGATCATTAATAATTCAGCTGTGGCTCGGCAAGTCAGATTAACCTTTGGGAACTGCACYGAGGCTTCGTTCCTGTGAAGCCTTTCATTTTCAAAGCAGAAAAACGTTTCGTTTGTGGCAGCGAACAGACCCGCACTTTGCTTCTAGATGGTTTATTAGGGGAAGACAGCCATGAGTAAGCATGACTTCTAAAGTCAGTTGTGTCAGAGACTTGTTAAAACTGTTCAAATATTTGTTTAAATAGTCTGTTTTCCTCCCAGCGCTGATCCAGGCAGTGGAAATGAGCTGGCTGCTTTATTTTCTGGCTGCTGTTCGTTTGCGCGATGCTGTTGTGTCGGGTTTCAGCGTCTGCCAAGGGGGTTTCCAAAGGCAGACGTAGCGTTTTCAGCCCCGCCAAAGCACCTTCGCGAGCTGCGAGGAGAGGTCAGGACTTGCTGAGCTGCTGCAGTTGTGCGACACCTGCTGTGAGCGTTCACTCTTTTCAGTCCAATTTCTTGTCGCTCAGGCTGGCGAGAGTCTGAAACTTTGCGGTGAGGTTGAGGCCCCTTAATGGTGGGTTCAAGTTTACCGTTACGGAGCTTGATTTCTCTAACCTGTCATAGGTAACTGAGAGAAAAAGCAGTTTTACAGCGAAGAGATTTTAGAGCTGTTATTAAGAAAATCTTTGAGTGAAGATGATGAAACACAGGAAGATACTACGGAGGGATGATGCACAACTCGGACCAGAGGCTTTTGAGAGCTGGCTGGAAACCCGTTGGCCATGAGCTAGGTCGTACCAAGCCAGTTACGCGGCAAGAATCTGGACCAAGGCCTCAAAGAAATTGTCCTTTCAGCCCTGTAATTTTACAAATCTGCCAGCTCAGTCCAACTCTTCTTTGAACTGGTTTGTTGTCCCACCTGYCAGCTCGGTGGCAACGACCGTCAGGACGTCCTGCCCCTCCATCTGCGAGATCTTCCCAGGAATAACTGCAAAGGCAAAAGCCCCGCTCACCTTTACCATCTGTCTCCTTTCTGTGTGATCCAGTTGCTGTTTGTCTTGATGGTGGGAATGACTCAGAAGCATGTAATTRCGAGACTATTTAATTAAGAGCGATTTCATCGCTGGTCTCTTACCTGCTTCCGCCCGCAAGCAGCGTGGGTACGTTGGTAGTCTCAGCAGCCTGGATCAAGGGGCTGATGACCCAATTCTGCACCGTCTCTGAAAGCAAGGGAGTGAACTAAACAAAAACAAGAACGGGAGCCTTCCCGCTTGATTSCCTGCTGCCTCCACACGAGTGGGTGCTCACACATGTGCCTGTCTCTCCTGGCTGTCGGTACCGTACTAGGGAGGGGAAAAAGAGATAAAAATCACCGTCAGGCTATTCAATTCTACCCGAAAAATCGGGACTGCGGCTTGCGCAGCAGATGTGACCTAAAGCACCCGTGCGTTGCACGAAAATAAAAACAGAGGCACCAAGCTCACGCTTTGTGGACAGATGGACAGTCTCTCTGGCAGCACYGCCGCCAGCCAGGACTAGCTTGGGGGGAAGTCGGCAGCCAGGTTTGGGCAGATAAACGCTGTTCTGCGCGGTCTCCTCCAGCCGAGCCCTGCAGAAAGGAGGGGGGAGGTTTTGCCTTGAAACGTGTCCGTAAGAATGGCGCTAACAGGACCAAACAAGTAGGATGGTTTCTTCTGCTGGGCTGGAGCTCGCAATGTCTGGGAAAAAAAATGTGGCGTTACGGACGATCCAGTTGTTTGCCTTTGACATCAGTTTGCCACAGAGTTCAGCTCAAAAGCAGACTTCCCACCTGTAAACTCGTTTCTTTGCCGCCCATCCGTATAAACCTAAGCCACTGAAGTAATTTGAATATTTTTTCCCCGTGGGAACTCGCAGTGATCTTAATAGAGCTTTTTAATTAAATAACATGCTGCCTGCCACAAGCTGGATATACATTTATTTTGGGCTGTTTTTTTTTCTTCTCCCCTTTGCAGCATTATTCTCTTCCAGTCGCCGCTCGGCTGCTGAAGGAGAGGGCGGCTCGGGGCAAGGCTGGGGGCCCTGCAACGGGCTGCAGCCCGCCAGCGCCTGGGAGGCAACAATGCGGTAATATGCTGATATTAGCCTCTGTTATCCTAATAATCCTTGTTTCCAGGCAGAACAACTCTAGGAGAGCGATTTCCCTGCTTCTTTAAAATCCTATGAATGATGAGACGGACCGTTTTCCCTGCGCTGATGAATCCGGCCAAGTGACTGCCTGCGTTTGCCCCTTCACCAAGCCGCCCGGTGAAGCACCTCGAGGCTCTCGGCGGAGAGCGGTGAAGCCCCACGAGCCCTTCGGGGCTTCCCAGTTTGGTGAGAAAACGGCACCGAGCGCGGAGCCCCAGGAAGGAGTGACCCGGCAGCGCTTGCGGCCACTGCAGGGATCTGAGCCTGGGGAGCTGTGGCTCGCTCAGAAACCGCCCGCGCTCCGCTCCGACAGCGCTCGGCTTTCCCTTTGCCCCTTCGCCTGGCGGATTCCACGGATTCGTGCTTTTCCCGTGATTCCAGGCTTTTCCCCGCTGCAGGGAGGCTCTTCCAGATTGAGGTTGACCAGGGCTCTCAGGAAGCTGCAGAAAAGCTTTTGTTAGGCAACACCGCTACTGCAATGTAGGCGGAAGCACGGAAAAAAATGGAAAATGGCACTTTTCCAGCTGGCCCTTTGAGCTGCTGTGAAGGATAACTTTCACTTTGAGGCAAATAAGCTGCTTAGGGCTGCTGATGTTGTGCTGGGATGGTCCCTAGGAGTTGGAGCAGCCCGAATGGCTCCAGCGAAAGTCCAAAGCATCTCCCTCTCGTCAGCCACTCAGCCCCACACGGAGACCAGGGACCCCACATTCTTCCCCGTCCCAATTTCACGTGTTATTCAGCTGGGTGAGATCATTTTTGGGAGCAGCCACATCCCTCCTATCTGTGAGAACGTCCTGGGGTTCAACCAGGCCCTTTACATCTGCTGGCGGCCACATGTTCATCATGGACCCAAAGTCTCCTTGTAGGTACGGGAGAAGAACATCGCCAACAGAAACCTAATTGTGAAGTCTCGGTTTTCCCCTTCCAGCTATTTTTAAGCAATGATTACAGCAGGCTAACCTCTGAGTTAGCCTTAAATAACGGCGTTCTGCCTCTGAATGAAAGGTGCGATCACGCGTATTGGCAAAGCGTTCATCCCCCGGACGGGAATTACGTTTGCTGGTTTGGTGTGGCGATGCCGGCTGCGAGCGCCCCGCGCCRAGGGGTGTCTTTCGAAGGCGCCGCGTAGGTGGTGAATCGTGACTTATTCATGGTTGCTCAACGAAGATGCAGGCAAGTGAATCCCGAAAGGCCRGAACGAGGGTGCGTAAGAGCCTCTCCTTCCATTAACCGAAAAGCAATTTCATCTGCAGGCTGACTCCGAGAGGAGCCCTTGGTGGGGCAGCTCTGCAATCCTGGCGCTTGCTCAGCGCCGTGCCTGGACGTTGGTTTAGCAATTCAAGGCCGGGCTTCTTTGCACCAAGCTGCCGCCAACTTTTCTCGTTAGACTGGGGGGAAAAGAATGGGAAAAAAGCTCGYGGGATGTGGGCTTTGCAGAGCTGCGCGGTGTGGATGGTGACTCTGGGTGCCACAGCCCATCCAAACTATTGAACCATCTCAACTGTGCTGATGAGACCCGCTGCTGCACCAAACTCCCCCCAGTACCAGCTATCGAGGGCCTTTCTTGGCTGTTTCGTCCACTAAATTCTCAATATTCTGATACAAATGTGTTTCATAGACTTCTAGTCCCTCCATCTCTCCCTTTCTGAGCCTAAGTTCACGCAGCAGCCGTCAGMAATCTGTTTCGCATTTTCAAGAGACTTCTTCATTCTTCTAAACCCTTGATTACTTTGGTCTGGCTGCTTGTGCTGTGCCTAATTTCACTCGAAAAGCTCACTTTTAGGCGAACTATCTTGATTAATGACAGAGCCCAAATACAAAACTCCCCAGCATGTTCAACCTCTTCTTTTCCATTAGAATAATATAGACTTTTTCACTCTTTTGTTATTGCCCAGTTTTTGCCTCAGATGTGAAGTGAGAGTCCCTGCTCTTTTCCTGCAGTATGCAACCTCCAACTAAGTCACACCGTTCCTCAGATGATAAGATGAACAAAATTTTACTCTCTGAGGACTTCAAACCACAGACTGGCACATTATACGGGCATCCTCTGGGATCCTCCAGCACCTTCCTCCTCCTCCTTGCCTCTGCTGAACAGAGAAGGTGCTAGCTGGCTCCCTGCCTTTACCGCTTGCCCGTTTGCTAAYTCATGGTGGTTTTGCAGGTGATTCCCAGGTGCAGCAGAGCCCGTGTCATCGTTTGAGCCTGTCGAGAACATCTTCTCAGGTTGCTTTGGGAAGGAAGCACCCCAGATGCCTCATCCTCAGGCTTTTCTTGCTTCAACTGATAGCAGTGTTGAGGTTTGACCCTTGCTGTCTTATGGGCCTTCTGCATGCTCTCCTTGCTTCCCAGCTGATATCTCAAGCTTACTTTTTCCTCTAATCTTTCTGCCTTTCCTGCATTGCTCTRTAATTCCTGCGGTCCTTCCCCGGGCTGCCGGTGTCGGACCCCAGACAGGTCGGGTTTCAGAAATCGTCTTCATGATGCAAACCTGGTCTTGGTTGAAGGGAGGAGCCTTGATGGACGCTGCTTGGCCGTGGAGCCTCTGTGCGCTCAATAGCCGCCTGAATCTGCCTGCCAGCAGTGAAAGTCCTTTGGATGGGAGTTTTCAGTCCGTATCATGCGGAAAAAAAAAAGCTCTTTCTGGCTCAGGGGCTGGTGGAGGCTCCAGGAGGGCCCRGCTGGGGCCAGCTCTGCCTTTCCAAAACGAGATCTCCGAGCAGACTCTCTCGCCTGTTTTGCAGGCCATGCGGGGTGAATGGGAGGCACTGCTCTCGGCGAGCTGGGCAGGATGTACCTGGGCTCCTGAAGGATTTTGGACGCTTTCGAGGAGCAAAGGGTTTGCTGTCAGCCTCAGCTGGGCTGCAAAGGGATCCTAAGTCCGGAGACGTCAAAGAAAATTGCCATTGGAGGGAGGCTGCAGAGGCAACAGCCATRTCCTCTTTGAGAGCCGACTGCCAGGAGCCAGACCCAGCTGGCTGGAGGTTAGGCGAGTGCCAGAGACCAGGTCACGCTCTGAAGGTGCTCCGCGTGCTCTTCCCGTCAAACTGCGCTGCCCAGGAGCCTCTTCTGCAGGGCGAGCGCTGTTGGTGTCTGCTTTTTGGCCTGTTCCCAGCTTGTGAGTGTTGTGATTTGAGCCATAAATTCAAATGACCCTATGATAAAAGCCTAACTCGGTTAATACTGCTCAGCTCCACCCGGCTTTAGAGCGTGATGGGAGCTGAGGTAAGCGTGGCCGTAGGAATCATGATTTTTGGACAGACCAATGGCCGTTTTTGCTAGTGACCTGCCTTTGGCAACGGCCAGCATCAGGCAGAGGTACAGAAATTGCAGTTTTGAAGCAGTTGTCTCAGGTGGTCCATCCCCCATTCGCTAGCGTATTTTGGTATTTTTGCGTGTTGTTTTTTTCTGCATGAAAGGTTAGGAAGTCAAAGAGGATTTTTAAATATTTTATAGTGTCCATTTCTTTTTTGGGACCTTTATTTGCACAGCTAGTCACTGAGTAAATTTTTGTTTTTAGGAGCTGGTTGAGGCAAGTTAGCACCCGGTTTTCTGGGTGATGGTGGGGTGGCTCAGCTTGGTTGAAACCCAGTGGTTTGGGTTTGTCAGCTCCATTTGAGCAGAGAAAGCRGCATTTTGGGTTAGCAGCCGGAGGGAGACGTAACCACAGGGGTATTTGCTATTTATTGCACAGAGCCAGTCCGGACAGCGACGCCTCCAGCTTATATCAGCCAAGTGTAATAAACTGCTCAAACACACGCCTGCTCTTTGGCACCATTCCAGCAAAAAATGAGCCCAAAAATGGGCTTGGGATGGACTGGGGGGGTCTGGTCTGCGATTCCCCTCCCCGCAAAAAGCCCTTTGCAGCAGGACACCCGTGCCTCGAGCCCCAGGCTCGGCTGTGCCCGCGGCGGAGGCGTGTTCCTCTCGGAGGACCGGGATTTATTTACCGGCGATCAATTTATTTTCTTTTCAGTTTAAAATGCAAAAAGTACGTGAGCAATAGCAGCATAATTTGTAACCTGCTGATTAATAATACAGCTGACAGGACAAAATTGGGCTGCAAGCTAAAAGTGCTGAAGAAAGCTAGAATTTGGTGAAGAGCATGTACATTCGAGGTAGGCAGTCTGTAGCCTAGAGACAAGAAGAGGCTGTCKAGGAAAGAAACGCTTTTTTTTTCGGTGCCTCGCATACGAAATCTGATGTTGTTAAATCCAAAGAGCCAGCTCAGCTTGCCCTACGCAGCTGTACAACCTCCCATCCTTGGAGACGTTCAAGACCCGCCTGGACAAGTCTCAGAGCAACCTGATCCGATGAGAGCTGCTTCGCGCAGCGGGGTTTGGACTAGATCATCTCTGGAGGCCACAGCCCGTAACAGACAGGACAGTTATTCAAGTTTTGCATCTTGTTCCAAAAGCTGATGAAATATYGGGGATCTGCCTGGAAAAGAAGTTGCTTTAATGATAAGCACCCCAAAAGATGCCCATTCGGTGGGAAACGGCTAGGTGGTGGCCAGCACGGGGCTGCCTYGTGTCGCTTCGCAGACGTCACCGAGCTCGGCTCTGCCGAAGGGTTCGTGAAACTCCGTCCTGCTGTAGGCACCCGGCTCTTATTTATTTCAGTGGCTTATTTAAGTGCCTGAATACGCTGGAGTAGCTGGGTCTCAAATCCTGTAACTGGAGACAGAGTAATCCCGTGCAAGGCAAACATTTTGCAGTGGGTGTAACAGCAACATTATGCAGGGAGGGATAGGCGTAGATGCAGAGGGAAAGCTTGGCCCAGCCTAAAAATGAAAGAGTAGAAAAGTGGAAAAAAAGCACCTTTTTTTCTGAAGTCATCCGATAGCCTCGGCCTGCAGCCAGAACAGTTGAATTACCGAGTTTAAAGCAGGATTAATAACACATCTTTCTCTGTTTGCCTCACCTGTGCTTTCAGCTGTCCGGCACAATGAAGGGTGAGAGCCTGGATTAAGAGACACATTTATGGCAGAGTGAAAAAAAAAATAGGTTTTTGCAGCTTCCGTTATCGGCGCGTGCTTTGATGGAGCGCTCCGGGGCCCTCCTCGCCAATCACCGGGAAATTTGTGTAAACACTCAGGCAGGTTTCGAGAGCGTTGCCTCTCTCCGCTCTGAAAGAGCCGCGACTCCTCTTGCATTAAGATGCGGCACAGGGCCATGATTATCTATTCAGGCTCCGCAGCGTTTAATTAAGTCGCTGATCGTGTTATCATCCCAGCAGCGCTCATCCGGTGCYGAAACGCGCGCGGCCTCACGCCCGAGAGCGGCGGCTGCCACCGAGGCCCGTCCGCGCAGCGCTTGCTGCGGGTCCTTCTAGCTCTCCCCGCACACGTGCGTGCGCGCGGGGGCAGAGGCGCCGCGCCGGAGCTGCAGGTGCCAAAACCCGCAATCTCTGGCTCACGGTTTGTCGCATCAGCGTAAAAACATCCTGTAAGCATGGTGCACCCAGGCGTCACACCTGGCAGCTGCGTGATTGCGGGGAGCTAACTGTAGCTGCCTTAAGCCGCCACCGTTTGATCAGCCTGTTTAGAAGAAGACCTCCGCAGGGGTTAGGGACTGATCCTGCAGGCCGCCCCGGCCATAGTGCTTGCTGCTCAGCGGCACCAGAGCGGCACTGAAACCCCGTTTGCAGCAAGAGCCTTCCCAGGCAGCCCAAGCGCAGTGCACGCTTCCCCAAAACACGGGATCCGCGCGCTTCGGCCTTACTCTGCGGCCACGATTTTAATTAATTACAAAAAATAAGTCAGGCCAGTGTTCTTCGTGCCCGTTGCGGACAGCCCTGTGCTGTGCTCCCTTCTGCGCCTCGCCGTCCTGTTTGCAGTGAAATCAAGCACCAGGGACGAGAGCCGGGCTGGAAACCGTTTGCGCCCAGACATCCCCGTGTTTCTCCGCTGTGTTTCTCCACRGAGGCCTCCAGGGTGCCTGTCGCTATCTAAGCGTATGGTGACACGGTGCATATGAAAACAGTCCCTCTGGGAGGTTTTAATAATAATTTGAATGTTCCCATTACTTGTTCTTATCTCTGGTTTTTTTTTTTTTGCCCCTTGCATTCATGGGCATGAGCACAATTTTGATAGCTTCCTGCTCAGGGGATACCAGGATGGGGACATTCGTTTTCATCTTAAACAGTGAAACAGCGGAATGGTCTGTTACAAACTACTAACCCACCAAAAATCATTCCGATACCTTCATTTCCCTCTGTGTAATTCCCCTGGAGTTTAATTTACTGAACCATTTTCTCTTTTATTTTTTCTCACTGCCTTCCCTTGTGGAAGACGAGGCAGGCAGTGCTTCTCCGGCTCTAACAAAGCTGCACGCCCCTCCAAAAGGGATCAATAACTTGAACCATCACGCTTCTTCCACTCAGGCTGTTGAAGTAGCTTCCTTTAATTATTCTTGCACACTGTAAATATAGCGTGTTGTGAATTTTTCCATTAAGGCTGCTGGGAGCATCACTGCGTCGCGTAAGCTAGTGATGGAAAGACCTCGGCTACCTCATCTGCAATAGCTCTCGGCCCTCGGGATCCTTTCCAAAATTTGATGCGTCCCGGCGCCTCTCCCCGCGCTGCCGCTGGCACCGCCTCCGCTTGGGTCACGGGGAGCGGCGGGACGCTGGCTYGGCCCGGCCTGGACACGGCCCTGGGACCTCCATGAGCCTGTACGTGACACGAGGAGACGCGCTGGGCTTGGGGACGCGACAGGCAAACAAAAAAAAAACACAGAAAAGCCGGTCGCAAATCGCTAAATGCCTGGTGGGGCGTCAGGGGGAGCGGGGTCACCTCAGGACACCTCGACCCGGGGCGCCGCCAGGGCGGGCAGGATCCC
>NW_020451260.1:1401904-1490796 GCF_003343035.1 Apteryx rowi
GGGGGCGAGCAGCCGTTGTCCGTTGGTGCTCGGCGCCCCGTCCCCCTGCCCTGCCCGCCCCGCCACAGCCCTCCCGGGGCACCGGGGCGCTCCCAGGCTCTCGGCAGCAGCCGAGGGATGCTCTTCCTCACCGTGCTTATCACCATCATCATCCTCATTATTAATATCATTGTTATTTGACGGCTGGCGCGCACCTCCTGCCCCCTCGTCGCCGGCCACGTAGCTCCGTGGCTTCCCGGCGCGGTTCCCCCCGGGGCGGCTCGCCGACGGCCCGAAGCGTCGCGGTCGCACCGCATTTTTGAGCCGCGCGAAGGCGTTCGCCCACTGGCCCACCCTGAGATCTGCCGACCCTCCCTCCACCCCGGAGCCCCGGAGGTGCCTTGGCCTTCCTGGTGGGAATGGCCGAGGTGGGATTCGGGCGAGCTTTTTCCCTGTTCAGGACGGCTTGGCACTCGTTACGGAGCGCGTCCCGCTCTCTCCTCCTCGTTCGCGGAGGCTTGGTTGGCGGTGGGCTGGTGGGGACACCGGCGCAGCGAAGAGCTTGGCGTGCGAGCTCCGATTTCCTTGTCAGCKGTGTAATGACTGAAGAGGAGCGTGGGTGGGCACCGGGAGGTATGAATGACTCTTCTGGAGACTTCAGTTTTCCTAACCGCCTCTTTGAAACACGTGCGATACCTGCAGCTTTGGTTTAGCGCCGGGGCGGCCAAATAAACGAACGTTCCTTTCTCTCTGGTTTTACACCCGCTTCTGGGCGGACGCGTCTAAATCTGTGCGGAACCAGACTGTCTTCAGCGTGACCCGCTCTGCGCTCCAGCCCTCCTGCCTCGCTGTCGGTGCGTCTCGCCCGCGTGCTCGCCTCCCTTGCTGCTGGATTTCTGGGAATTGCCCTGACAAATTCCCGTTATTCTCGCACCTTGAGGGTCACTGGGACTCTGTTTTCTTTGGCACACCAAGCCTGGGGGTTATAAAATAGCAAGTACCTTCTTTGTATGTGAATGCTCGTTCTGGGGAGTACCTGCAGGTGCTGATAGCCTGTTACCTCAGCCCGCCTGTCTGGGCTGGGTGTAAGGCATTGATTTTTGGGGAGACTTTTGAGCTTTAGGAAGTTCTTGTTGAATAGAAGCTGTGGATTTGCGTCTGAAAAAATAATTTACTAAGGCTATAGAACAGTGCGATGCTGTTCATGCAGCAACGTGCAACTTCACCTTATCCTTTTTTTATGCCACTTTTTAAATAAAAATATTTTTATATATAAATATATGTGTGTAGGCATGTGTATATGTGTGCATATACATATTATATATATATATATATATATACGCACTTATATGCACACACCCTTTTTTTTTTTTTTTTTTTTTTACTGGTAGGGCTGTTCACAATTATTTTCATCCAGCACAGTGAATGCCCAGGCAGAGAGTATATGAGATGCTGTTTTTTTGTACCTCAGCTTTGCAAGCAAGATTTTTCTTACCAAAGGGCTGTTGGCCAGTGCAGTCAGTTCAGGTGCGTGTCTGGAGAGGGCAACCTGCTTCTCTCTCTCTTCCTCTCTCTAGGGCAGTCTGTGTTTGTCCTCCGTTTTATTTATTTACTCTTAGCCTGAAATAGATCCTCTGGACCTGAGAGTATGCGTTTTGCTCTGTTTGAGAAGACAGGTGGCAAACGTCCAGGCTTTAATGGCATCAAATGTACTTAATGTGAGGTAAACACACTGCATTTAAATCGGCACTTAGCTACCGTGCTGGTAGGCACGGCACCTTGGGAAGATTCATCTCGGACTGATGTAGCGTGAGTAGCAGAACTGGAAGTAAAACGTGCTTCAGGGTTTCTGACAGGGCTCTCCCCATGACAGCGCTTTGGCCTGTTGGATCCTCCAGCCCTGAGTGCCTTGGCCAGAGAAACGCAGGATGGGTTAGGTGGGGGTACCAGGTGGGGGAGAGGCGCGTGTGCCCTGGCCAGGGCTGCGGGGCCAGGTGGGGTCCGGCGTRAGCCGCGGCTGCGGGAAGGACTCGGGATGAGGTGGCTGATGGGGAGAGGCAGCACCGCGTGCGCCCCAGCGTCAAGCTGCGGCTCGGTAACTGCGCTGCTGTTCCAGGGATGTTACAATAGTTCCTGCGCAAACGTCCCTCCGTGTCTCATTAGAGCTTGTGTTATACTCTCCTTGCTGCTGGAACTTGAACCCGCTGCAAGCCGGGTCCTTGGAGGTGATAGCAGACGGGCTGAGTTCTTTGATAAACAGATAAACATTTAATTGCTCTCAGTCTGGGGAGATGCTATCTCATTTCAAGGCTGAACTTACCTAGCTTCAACTTCCAGATGTGGGATCTTGTTATGCTATTGTCACAGAGGCGAATAGTCCTTCCCAATTTCTTGTATGCAGTGACTGAATCGCCTCTTCACCTGCTTTTCAGTAGCTTGCATCCTTTGAGTTGCCTTTAACCTCATGCTGAAAGGCTCCTCTTCCACCTGGTATGATTTTTGTGGCTGTCCGTGGAACTTCACCTGGTACGACTGCATCCTCCTCGCCATCCAGATGCCAGTCCGGATGCAGCCGCCTAGCAGTGACCTTAGCAATGCTGCGTGCTGAGGTGAAATCGCTTTCCTGCCTCCAGCCGCTGTTCTTCCCGCCATGCATTCAAGGACCACGTTTTTGGTTCCAGTTTTGCTCCAATGGCATGTGCAGCACTGAGTTTTATAATCAAAATGTTATGTGCTTTGGAGAAATCTGGGTAAATGCTGTATCAAGGCGGTTGCCTGTGTCATGCAGCACTGTTGCCCTGTCAAAGAAAAATAAGTCTTTTAAACAGACCCAATCCCAGGAAACTGCTGATTGATTTAAATTGAACTTTCAGTCTTCAGTTCTTGCGTTTACTTGACTTTAATGTCCTGCTATTTTAACTGGAATTGACCCCAAGGTTGTCTGCTGCTCCTGCACTTTGCCTTTAACYCTTTTTTAAGTACTGGGACTATACTAAGCTTTCCCACTCCTCACCCGTTGGTTTTAAAGTGCTTTATTTTAGCAGATGTTTGGCAAATACTGAAATCTATCACTAGAGGTTTTTAGGACAGGTTATACAAAAGCTATCGGGAAAGTCCTGCTTTCGGACAAAGGGATGCACTGGGTTAATTTTTAGCCCGAGTTTCTCTCATCCTCTTTGGTAACCATTTTATCCCATCCCCAGCATCATATAGGCAGTACATAATACAGAACAGTAACTATTGAACATGCTATTGAACATTTCTACCTTTTTTTTTTTCGGTATCATCATTTCCAGTTTTACTAATGGTATCTAACAGTGAGGCTAACAGCTAGCTAAATCTCTATTCCTAGTATGTTTAAAAAGTGCCTTGCTTCATAATTAATCCCAGTGGCCATTCAGATTTAATGGATTCCTTTAGGCCCTCATTAGTCATCCACACTGTTAAATTTCTCTTCAGTGCCTTTCCTTTCTCCTCCTCCTTTTCTCTGCCTTTCAGAAAGATTGTATTTTCATGGATTTTCCCCATCTCGTTTTCACCAGAATCGTTTTTGCCGAACGTCAGTCTTACTRCCTTTCTGGGCTTGTGACTTTTGGGGTCTTTGGTAGATGTTTTAAGCAAGTCCTGTACTCTCAGGTATGCTGACAAGTGTTTTCAGCTTTAAAAAACTTGCCCTTTTAAATTTAGACATTGCTGTCATTATTTTGGGCTCCTTGCTTCTACGGCTAGTACAGAAATGGGAAGAATGTATAATGGAAGAGGACTTTCATTAGAAATGGCAGTTCATTTTGCCTGCCACAGTGGCTTCATCATTGTCACGTAGATCTGCTGCTGCTTTGTGTGCGATTAACACCGAAACACGAGGTATTTCTCAGCCCACCTAAAATAGCCGATCTTGGAAGCGCCAGAAATCTTTCATCCAAAAGATTTATCAGTGTGTTTATTGGTTTCATTATTGATTATTCATTAATTGTTTGCACTGTGGTATTTTTACTTGCCTCTCTGGGTTTATGTATATGATGAATCATGGCAAAATGTCATCCTCCTTTTATCAGTGTAGCTGAATGCTGTAGAATAGAATGAAATTCAAYGTTTATGGCCTAAGGACACCCAGCAAATAGTCTTTCATGCCACTGGTGAAGAAACCACATACTTGAATTCTCAAAAATAATTAAAACCATATTAAGCGCTAAATCTCCTCTTTCTGCCCTGGCATCTCCGTACTCCTCTCCTAACCAAACACTGCACCTTTCAAAACCCATCAAGTGCCTTTGCCAGGCAGGTGTGACACTAACCGACGCGGTTCAGGATTTGCCCGGGGAAGTCGCTCGGAGTTTTCCGTGATCTGCGCTAAGGCAAGGTTAAACAGTGAGTTGCTCTGGGGGCTTTCCTGGCAGAATTGCATGCAAGGATTTACGTGAGCTGATTTCAGTTCTGCTGAAACGTGCCGGAGTGACCTTGCTGGAGATCCCTGCCCGTAGGGCCAAGGCAGAAGCAGAACAACCTTCCCCCCTCTCTTTACCAGCAACTTTGCCTGACCTGCAGGCTGTAAGGGGATTTAGTGCTGCTTGTTCCTGCAGTACTTTGCATCAGAGCTAAGGCTGTCTTTAAAAAGCAGCCGGCGTGGTTGTGCTTGGAACAACCAGCTCAGTTTCTATATTATACAAAACAGTCATCTCTGTAGGAAGTGGGCCAGCCCACGTCACTACAGCATCTGAGTGCTACATGACTCTTACCGTACTTATCCCCAGGGCGTTCCTGGGAGGAAGGGAAGGAGGGGGGGAACTCCAGAAAAAACATCCTGAAGTGCTCATGCGAGCATCCCCCGCCAAATGGCAAGTGGTGTCCGGTTATGCGGTGGGCGCGTACGGCCGGTAGGTCACTGCAGGGATGCTCACGTAGTGTCCCGCATCACCGAGTGCGCAGCTGCTAYGTGGTTGCAGATGCTTTTGCTGGGAGGGTTGGGGAGAGCCTTCTGGTCTTGCATCCTTAGCCTYGCATGTGGTCGTGTGCTTTTAGGGTCTTCGTCACAGGCTGTGACCTGTGTCAGCTAAAAAAAATTAGCTTCCACTGCCCTAACCCCTTGTCTTACTCCCAGGCTAAGTGGTAGGAAGCTTTCCAGGTCCACGCGGTTTCCCTGTGAAGTGGTTTGGCCATCTCTTGGCTTCCACAGTATGTGTCAGGATCCCTCCGGATTCAGAGAAGAGCAAACAGCCCTAAGGTCAGTAACCCTCGGTGTCCATCTGTTCCTGCTGCCCTGATTCTGTTTGCAGCAGTCGGTTCTTGGTTACACCTGACATTACGATGGTGTTAATTACAGGGTAACTGATATACCTGCAGCAATTAGCTATGTCAACTGAGATAAAAAGGCTAATCACATTCCATGTTTTGGAGCCCGAGCCGATTCCTTATGGAGGCTAAGGATTTATTTTCCATATCTGTAACCTGGCAGAAGTGTGTAGCTTTGTTATTCGGGGCTTCTCAGCTTCCTCTGGAGGCACAGGACGGATCAAGGCTGGAGGGAAGCAGCCATTTCATGTATACCGGCACGACCTGAGCAGAGCTGGGACCTGTGGATAGGGGGCAGAGGCCCGGCAGTAAAGCTCAGATGTACAGAAGCCTACGCTGGCCCCTAGAAGGGGAGAGGGTTTGCACGTTGAAGCCTAACCATGGTGTGATGAGAGCTGCTGCAACGGAAATCAGGCAGTGGGTTGCACCGGGTCCTCTCCCAGTGGTGATGCTGTCCATCTTCCCTGGTCCTCCTTTCACTTTTATTGTCATGCCGTTTTCCTCTAGAAAAGCCTTTGGATCTTTGGTATTTGGATACTGTTTGTCAGCTAAACACCTTTCTTCTTCATCTGTTTGCCCAGTGAATGCTATGGGACCTGCCAGCTCTTGCCTTATGAGCGAGGAGTGAGTTTGTGTTTCTCCTTGAGCTCCAGGAGATGAAATGTGGGTCGTTTGCTGGAGCAAGGCTGCCTTTTTCAGGTAGCAGTGTTCTCGCTCCACTGCGCTCTTYCGGCGCTAGTTTCTCAAGCGACAGCTCTCTCCTGATAACTGATAGCCTGCTTCTGCCCTCGCTCGCTATGAGGGGTGTCACGGCTATGTTTCTGCTTGTAAATGAGGCAGGGCCAGGACACAGCCCAAGTGCTGGCACGTGGTTGTCTGCACCGTTGTGTTCGTAGTGTGGGTTTTGCCTGGACCATGTAGCACCTCTCTGGGTGAAACCTGACCCAGTATGGGCCAGGGACCATTCCTGGGGAGCACTTTGAAGGTGATCACCCTGCTGTAGGGAATAAGAGAGTTTAGCTGGGTGGAGGTGGTTTGTGCCCAGGCAGCTGGTGTGGGTCACGGCCAGAAAAAGGTTCCTGACTCGTCTGTTTCCTAGTCAGATGTAGCCCATATGGCCTGAATCAGCCTGCTGAAAGGCCCCATTTTGCAAAGCTCTGCCTGATTTTGCAGCGGTGCCTGGCACCTGCCTGGGTCTGCTCCCCCTGTGAGAGCTGTGGTTCTCCCTTGACCTGCTCCAGCCCCCGGGAAYGCTGTCCTCGCTTCCAGCTCCGCCAGCTGTCCTCGCTTCCGCAGGGTTTAGAGACCAGCTTTCCCCYGACTGCACTTCAGTCGGGCATTTAAATTAAATCAGCCCGTTAATGGCACAGTCTCCAGCCAGCAGGGATTGTGCACAGTAGCAGCAGCGGGTTACGTGACTCACAACCGGAAAAGATGCTGGGGAGTAAAATCTTGGGGCCGTAGCAAGACCTCTGTTTATGCTTAGTGGGGCCTGGCATCTGCCCCGGACTGCCCACGGACTGGGATCTGCAAAGGGCAAGCACGGGCTGGCTCTTTGGGGGACAGATTCAAGATATTCCCCTTCTCTGTCTCTTACTTCTGTGCCTCTGACACTGCTGTTGCCTCTGGAAGGAGCCGGAGGTATCCCCGGCTCCCGAGCAGCTGCTTTTCTGGCCAAGCATGACCACGTGCTTTTTGGGCCTGGCTGTTTATGTAGGAGAGGAGATGGAACAAAACACAGGCTAGATCATGCTTACGAGCAAGGGAAAATCATCCCACTGCTGCAACGTAGACGCTGCTGATTTAAGGAGGAATGGCTCGGTTTGATTCACTTGGTACCGTTCTGGGAAAAGCACGCAAGTTAATGGTACGGCAGGTTCACTGCGAGGTGAGCGAACAGGCTGCGTGTGCCTCCAAGGAAGTCCCAGGCATCGCTCGGGGCAGTTAACGAGCTTCAGGAGATTTTCCAGCGTTGGCTGATGGAAAACACGTGCCGTGGAGCAGCCTGCGTCGTAGCGCTGCGGGTGGGGTGAACTGGGGAGGGCAACGCAAGGGGCCCGTAGGTGACTCTTTCGTGTGGTCGGGTGCCCTGGCTTTTTGCTCTTAAGAGACTGCAGAGAAATGCTGTGCTGCCCCCCCAAGCCTGCTGTATGTGCTGGGCACGCTGCTGCCGGGTGTCTGAACCCGTCGGCTTGGGGACCCAACGTTAAATCAGCTTGGGCTGCTCCTGAAGGCCCTGGAGGGAAGTGCCATCCCAAGGCCTTGGGTTGCCAGTGCCAGGCTGCCACGGATGCTCTCCTCCACACAGCAGGATTTAATATCAACGAATTGTCTCCGCAATCCAGGAGAACAAGGGTGTCAGTCTGGCCACAAGAAAGCCATGGCTCAGCAGTGTACCTTCTTTTCATCTCAGAGAAGCGCTCGAGTTGCCATAGTCACTTTGAAGTGTACAATTAAGGCTCAGTCTCCGCATCAGTTAAATTCCAGGTGTCTTCAGTGAGAAAGGGGTGACCTGGTGACACCTCTCATGGTATTTCAGGTGTGAAAGGTGCAGATATCTCTGGAAAAACAACCTGGCGCCACTAAATCTTCTGTTTGGAGTGTGCCAGCAAACCGCTCTTGCACGGCCCCGGCTTTCCCTGCTCGCTCACCTGGGCTGGGTGAGAGCCAGGGCCCTGGTGGGGAAGGGCTGCGTGGTCCATTAACTCGCTCTGCTGATCTGTCCAGTCCTGTGAAATAYGGAAAGTTTTCAACTATTACAGAGTGCCTTTGGGTAAAGCTAAATTAAACCCTGGCCTGCTGTGAGAAGGCAAGGCTGAAAATGTGAATGCAAAAATAGGTCCCAGCTAAAATGACTTCAAGGACAGAAGGTAGGTGCTGAGCTTTTCGGGATCTGATTCAGCTGGGGCTGGTTCCAATTAAAATGAGATCAAGGAGAAAGGGAAAAAAAAGTTGTTTCTTTGCCGGTCTTGAGGGTATAAAGCAGCTGTCAGTATTGTAGGTTTAAACGCTGGAACTGTTTTGAGTGTCTTCTCTAAGCAATGAACCTGATGAGGAGAATATTTCAGATGATTTCTTTAAGAATTATGGTACTTCAGCTTTCTGGGAATTTGCCTTTTTTGGTTTGCTTGTTTTTATGATTCCAGGTTGTATCGGCTTTAGAAAGCATTTCCCCAGAGCCACTCCTGAAATGAAGGGGCTAGCATGAATTTCCTTCCGCCTGTCTCCCAGGCTGAGCGTGGTCAGAAGCGCAGGGATGTGGTCAGTTAGAAATCATTATGTGCTTTTAGTAAGCCTGCAAGTATGGAGCAGACTAGTGCTATTGCTGTGAAGTATCCAATGCTCAGCGCTTAGAGCCTCATTTACCACCAGCCATGCTGCTCCTGAAAGAAAGGATGGATTTAGCTATACTTAAAAGGAATAACATCAGAATTCCCATCGATGCGGTTAGTGCACCAGAAACGGTACATGCGAGCATCATAAAGCCAATACCAGCTAAACTAAAATAAAGGCTTTATCTTGATGCTGGCTAATAGCAGGGGAGAACAAATCCTTTCCCCAGAGCTTCCCTGCTTGCGGAGAACAACGTTCATGTCAAAGCAATTTGATCCAAGGACTAGTTAGCTGATTCACTTTCCCGTGGCTCTGTTCTAAGGTGAATGTCACCTCGTTACGGCGCCGCAAGATTTATGGCTTATGAAATCCTCATTTCCACCCGGGAGCTGCGAATGTGCTTTCTCCTTGCTCCGGCTCAGAGCAGACCTGCAGGTAGCGTGGCATGGGGCTGTTAGTAGGTCATTCCGATAGCTGGTAAAAGACTATTTTATGTCAGCTCCGATTCTGTAGCAAGGCCCTYGGCTGGAAACGGCTCGCGCGCTTTCGCACTGTAAAACGGCCTTGGCGCGCCGGTGAGGAGCAGCTCCGGGAACAAGCGAGGGCAGATGGAAGAACACAGCAGATGGGAGCGGGAGAGGAGCCGAATAGCAAAACCAGACTCTGTGGTCAGCCAGGTCACATTAAAATGTGGCTAAAAACCAGCCACCAAGTGGCAGACCAGTAAAGGATGGAAGTTGTCCAATTAAATTCTCTCTSCTGGTAGCTGAAGCTGTGAGGATTAATTACACCAGGAGCTTCGTTAGTTCTCCTTTGCTGTGAATCCATTTCCTGACACAGCCGGGGATGGATACAGCCAGGGAGCTGTGGCGAATGCAGACAGTTTCTGATTTGTGTGAAATGATTTGTTTTAAATGAAGTGTTTTTAAGCTTACTGTGGGGTTCCTGCTACCTGACTTCAAAGGGTCACTGCCTTTCTAAGGAAGCCTGGGAACGGGTGACCAGAGAAACGGTGGGGAAGTGGGTTTAGGTGTGGGAATAAGCAGGGGATTTAGGTGAGTCCGGGCAATACCGTGGATGTGGCTGAAGTCTGGAAGAGAGGAAGGTCACCAAAGGCAGAAGGAAGTTGCTGAGGGATAAAACGGTGCTTTTCTAGAGGCCTTGCAGAATTGCTAAAAGCCTCACAAAGCAGGATAGCTTAACCCACACCATAGCTGGGGATTCGCTCCTTGAAGCAAAACGTTTCATTGAAAGTAGACCAAGAAGTTTTAGTCCTCTGATGAGCTGCTGTAATAAAAGCACCAGGAATAGGTGTGAAAAAGACTGCCAGTGACGTGAATCCAGCCCACGCAACAGCTCCTGGCGTCTGTTCTGGACTGGAAGTGACTCGGCTGCCTGAGCGGCCCTCCGGGATCTGGTCTGGTCTTCATGGACTCGGTCATGGATCGAGAAGAGCAGCAACTCTCGCCGTGGCGAGGGCCCTCGCCCGCCAGCAGAGACGTCCCGGCTCTGTGCTTCGCTCCTGTCGTGTTCTGGCCGGYGGGCCGAGGTTGACCCGTGGCTCACCACCTTGCTATAACATATTTTGGGCTAGGTCTTCCTCGCCRTTTCCCAGCGATGTTGTTCATATTGGGGTGAAACTACCCAAGCCGCAGGGTCCCTCGAGCTCTGTGCCGAGCGCACTTTGGATGCAGCAGGAGCAGGTCCCGGTCCGTGTGCCGTTCAAGGAGAGCGTCCAGGCTGCCGCTGCCATGTGCCGGCCCCAGGCGGTTATTAGGGAAGCAGGAGCTTCATTTCTGAGCAGCTGCTTCCTCGGGGGGTTGGCTGCATTCACGGGAGATGAGACCTGAGCCTGGGTGTCCCTTGTGTGCGCAGGGTTGAGGGATGCTGCAGGGCTGGTTCCCAGAGTGCAAACAGCTACGCCAGCAACGGTAGCCTGGGAGCTTTCCGTCTGCCGAAAGGATATTCCTCGTTCCTGTAAGATTGCACTGCCGTTTTCTAAACTTCTCTGAGATAAGTCTTAAAAAGATTGTTTCATATGCCTGTTTCTCTTTTTTTTTTTTTTCCTGTTTGCCATATACCTGAGATCAGTCTTGGACTCCCTGATAAGAGGCAAACAAGGAAATCTGGCAGTACTCTCTTAGAAAAAACAGCTCGGTGTTTTAAAGGGTGACTGTGAAGGGATCACGATGCACACAATACCACTATTACATGCGTCTCCTCTGCTACTTGAATAAGAAACAGTGAAATATCGAATGGCACCCGATGTGCTTTGTTATATTTGCAGAACAATATCAACGGTTTGACTTTTAAACCTGTCTCGTTTAAATTCCAGCTTCCTCCGAGTCTTACCTGGCCTTGTTATTAGCGGTTCATTTTGCTCATTTAAAAAGGGAAGAAAACAAAATTTTAAGCCTGCCATCGCAGTAATGACACAGCCTCACTCGCTTCCCAAAATACCTGCTTGACGTGAAGCGTGACAGATGTCCGCRCCAGCTGAGTGCCTCTTCTGTATTGAGTTTTGTTTGGGGTTAGTAATTGAGGGGGGGGGAAGAAAGCCAGTTTTCCAGAGATGAGTAATGATGAAAGGCATCTGAGCCTGCAGTTCYCCTGGCCAAGCCTCACTGAGCAGTTTGCCTGACTGCAGGCTTGAATCCGCTTTCTTTTCCTGCAGCTGTCCAACACCGTGTCTTCTGCTGAAACGGTCCTTGCGTCACATTTCATGGGGAGGATTTATCTAACATGGTGACCGCGTTCAGGTAAAAAATCCTCCTCCTGCAGAAACTAAGGACGGGAGGGGTTCCCAGCACTCATTTGAATGGGGAGGCTGTCGAGGGTGAGGAGTCRTCGTGCTTCCTCCCGGCTCGGGTCTGTTCCTGAAGGGGTTGTGCCACGGGAGGAGGACCGGTGGGTGCCGGGCACCCGGGTCGCTCCGAGACGCTGCCATCTGGATGCTTCGGTGCATCCCTGAATTATGCCGCGCATCATTACGTACCTCAGCGCTAGGGCTGGTGCCCGGGCAGAACAAGAGCTCAGGGTAAGCGGCTCAGTAAATAACAGCTGATTAGCAAAACAGAAATGCTGCGAAGAGCAGTGGCYGAACTTTGTGACGATGGCAGAGACGCACACAAGCGCACAAACAGCAGCGCTGGCGGTGCTAATCAGGCTGGCAGAAAGGAGTTTGATCACTGTACTTGAAGGCCCTCATTAACTTGCGTGTTTATAAAGCGCAGAGGCAATTTTGCATTCAGGAAAGGCTTTTACGGTCTTTGTCTCCTGAAATCATTAGAAATGCCATGATCCCTTCCTTTAAAAAGATGGTTTTAAGGACAAAAAAACCCCCAAACCTCAGCCTCTGTGCTTGAAAGCTAATTACTGCCTACTCTTCAAATGCAGCAAAGCGGCAGAGTACATTTTGGAAAGAGGGAACTGGTTTCAAGGAAATGCCACTTACTCTTGCAGCATCTTTTCAGGATCCGAAAATGTTGTGCATTTCAGCAGATACCAGAAGCACCCCTGGTTTGGAAGCTGCTCCTTGTGCCCTGGGGCACATGCCAGTGCTTTGCCCACAGCTGGTGTTTGAGGGTGGGCAGGAGGAGCATGCGAGACAGTTGGACCATGGCGAAGACTATATTTAACATCACTGCGACCAGATTTACTTACCTGTAAAATGGGAATAGAGCTCTATTTGTACAAATCCCCTATGGTTTTGTGCTTATATCCTGGAATATAAACTCCTCTCCTGTGCTGGCCTCTTTTGTCTATCTTGTGTGTCTGTTACCATTCAGACAAGAAAAAGCCTTTATTGCYGTAATATATATTTGGCAGCCTTCCTTGATCCCAGAAAAGTGCTGTGAGATCTGCACATGAAAAGCTCTAGAAATACAAGATGTTTTTGAACAGTAAATATTGAAAGGGAAAAAAGGTGAGTCTTTGAGACACGGGTCTTACGAAACAATTTAGCCAGGCATTCTTGGCATGATTCCTTCTGCAGAAATGGGTATTTCACCACCCACTGGAGCCAAAAGTCAAGAAATGTATTAGGCCTGCTGTAATTGCTCTATCTGGATCGCTCTCTTATTGCCCTGTGTAGAGCAGAAGGGATATTACAGAGCAGGATTTGGCTAAATGCGAAACCCTGGCAGCCGAGACCCCAGGCTAGGGCGAAGGAGCGTAATTGCATTGCTCTCAGTGAAACGGTCGCAGTTCGCATCAGCTGAAGCCAAAGCCAGCTGACGATCTGGCCCTGGGTTCAAAGCATCGGATGTCAAAACAGAGCAAAACACCACAAAGCTTTTGCAGCCCCACGGTTCAGCCTTAGAGCCGCTCTGGCCTTCTTCATCCCTTCTGGGCACCCAGTTCACAAGGGGAGCAGGATCACGCGTGGTTCAGGTGATCCTCTTACTAAGGGCTCGTCTCAGCTGTGGTGATAGCCAGGCAGCAGGCAGACAACACTCTCTGCTCCTGTGAATTGCTGCCTGGGCTTTGGTGCGTATGTTCATCTCCTGTTTGCATCTCTTTTTCCTCAAAGTGAGCCCGGGTAGTGGACCACTTTTCCTCCTGAGTAGCGGTAAACTGGCACGCAAAATGCCAGGCAACGTATTCAAAGCACAAGAGCCCCATGGTCACATGGGATGGAGCTTGGAGTGGCACTGCCCTGGGGGACAGTCACAAGCGGTCATTCCCAGGGCCCTGGAGGATCGTGGAATGATGCAGAGAGGATCGGTTGCTCCTTCTCAGTTTCCTCATCTTGTATAAGATCCCTTCTGGYGTGAAGAGTGGGAATGTAGTAACAGTCTTGGTTGCATCTAGACAACAGTGTGGATGGTACGCCCCAAAACAGATTGCATGCGTGCAACGGGAGCCTGTGGCATAGCGGGTTCAGCAGGACTGAATGTGGTTGTTGCAAAGGAGCCAAGGAAGCTGGAAAACTAGCTTTGTCATAAAAACGCAGCCAGACGTCCCTGTGATAGCCTGCTCAATGACAAAGTGGCTCCAGCTCATGCCTTAACCCCTGGATTTCGACCCTTTGTGCAAGTGAGGCTGGTGATGTGTGGTAATTACTACATGTTGAAATGTGACTGATGATGAGGACGGTATTTCTGGGAACTTTCTTCAGCAGCATTTTAGATCTGTTTCCCTGCTCCCTGTAACCCCATTAAATTTTAAGGGGAAAAGTGGGAGGAATGGAAGAGAATTTGTTGTTAAAGGCTTAATTCATTTTAACCTCAAGCATTAGCTGGAGCTCGTGCAAACCACTGGTAAGGCAATTAAAGTGACTTTTTAATGGGTTATTTTTGTCACTTCATCAGTGTGGGAGCTAAAGATCCCGGACTGTGAGCTGCCTGGGCTAGGGGCCATCGTTTTACTGTGCTCCTCTGGTGCTTAATCCCTGATTGGGTTTCGTGCGGGAGCACGAGGCATGGCTGAGTCACAAGGGGAAAGGCACAAAGATGCGCTTCAACAGAACATGGAGAGCAAAATGTTTGGGCTTCATTCCCTGAGTCTCAAGCTTGACTCTGTTGTGGAAAAAGAAAAGAGTAAAGGACTACTGGCATTGCGGCATCCAGCTTATTTTGAAGCTGCCAGGTGTTTTGCAGGGGACATCTCTCTAGCTGCCTCTTCAAAGCCTCTGCACCAAACTCAAAATCAACAGGTAGGAGCGAGGAGGAAAGGAGAAGGACCCAAGTTCCAGCTTTTGGAGGGAGCAAGCTCCTCATTGCTGGCGTGGCAGGAGGAAGAATCCCCATTTCACAGCTGCTGATGTCATTAGACCATGCGGGCAATTTAAACAATCATTTTGATCAGGATTTGAAATGCGTTTGACCATCTTTTTCAAGTTGCCCTGTGCATGCTGCAGGATTGGTGAGTACAGGTGCGCTGTGCACCTTAGGGCACCAGGCCAGACCCTCACGTTTCCTCCTGGCTATGAATGTCACATTTTTCTCTCGTGGTAGAACACATCCCGGGTTTTTTCGTTCCCTCCAGTGCAGTAAGAAGGTGTCAAGTAAGCTTGAGTCCATTTCATAAAACACCATTGAAAAAATGCAAGCGCAGGCTCCAGCTAAATTCGTTTCTTGTGCAACTCGGCCAAGAGAAAGCAGGGATGAATCTGGCCTGGTTTTCCTGAGCAATGTTCTCTCACTCATTCAGCTACTGCTGTTGCCTTGCAGTCTCTCTCCATGGAGGTGTTTTTTTAGAGGGATGCTTTCTGAAAATAGCTGTCTGGTTTGATGTCTTTCTGGTATTACTCTGTAGCATCAAAAATCTGCATAGATGGGCTGTTCAGCCCATTGATGTTCCTTTAAAATAAAGTTAATCCACATAATCTCATTATAGTAGTAGGCAATTATACTGAGAACAAACATTAGCAGTGGTCCAGCAAAGCCTTTTATTCCCCGTGTATGATGTCAATGGCTAAAAGTCGCTAGGGGTGTTTTGGTTTTGCTCAGGCTATTTTAGGACCAGGACTTGCAACGTTTTTTCTTTTAGTTCTCTAGAAAAGTCTCCCGTGTTATTTTTGACAGTGCCAGCACATTTCTTCCACTGCCACTGGCTGTCACCGTGCCAGCTGCAAGCATCCCATGAGTACGCACCATGTTCTCCCAAAGTCTCGAAACTCAAGAGGCGTTGAAATGAGGCCTTTTTCCTGGGGGAGAAGTGGGGAAGCTTTGTGGTGCTGTTATTAGCCTAGGAATCCCGGTCTTCCACATCTTTTTGCAACTGTGGGACCTCGTCTCCCTGGAGTCAACCCAAGGAGAGAGCTCAAGTCTGGCACATTCCCCGTCCCGAGTCCCCATCACTGGGAAGGACCTGACTCATTTCCTAAGGGAAAGGCAAACGGGACGTATGATGGCAGACAGATGGGTTATGGGGTTCAGCCATGGGGACCTGTAGTTTCGGCTGTGCTGGGAGATAACATGGGCCAGAGCTGGGCACCGGGGAAGCCTGACACGGAGTGAGGGCTTGTGTCCGTACGGAGGAGGGGAGAAGCCAGTGTAGACTCGAAACTAGGCTCAAGCCCTTGAAGAGGGGTATAAATGCACTCTGGGAGGCTTAATTGCCTAAACCCTTGTATGTGAGAGTCTCTTATGAACATTTGACACCAATGGCTGACTCTACGACAGTCACCAAATACCACTGAACTCATGGTAAAATACCACGTCGGACTAATCTCATGGATTTATGGTTCATTCTCTTCGATGTTTGAACCTATGCCGGTGCTGTTTGTGATGGATTGCAGGTCACGATTCCTTGTGTACGTTGTCTTGTTAACCGGATCGTTTGTGCAGTAAAGCACAGCTCTGCCTGCGTCCCAGCACGTTCTAGCTCACAGCACGTCTCCCAGACATAAAGCCTACGGCAAAGAGCAGCGGACTGAGGCTCTGCTTTGCTCCGCATAAAAGCTCCTTGTTCTSAGGGATGCAAGCAGGCGAGGAACGCAAGCAGCCAGGAGGAAGGTCAGTTCAACGAAGGCTTTCATCAGGCTCCCAAAAGGTTGTTCGTAGGCGGAAGTCACTGTCATTTGCTCCTTGACCTCTCAAGGATGAAGAAGGCAGGAGCTTGCAGCTGAAGGTATAGCTCCACTGAGCTCCTGTTGATTCCTTGAGCCTTTGACATGTGCTTGGTGCAACGTGTGAGGCACAAGGGGGTGTCACTGTTAGAGTTGTGGCTCGGTCACTGGGCAAGTCTCTGCACCTCACATTTCTACCTCTTTTCCTCTCTTACCCAGTTAGAAGTCGCTGGAGCAGCTCTTTTACTGGTGTCTTGGGACTGCAGCGCTGTGGGGACACGGCTGTGGGACTGCAGTGGGAGGAGTGAAGATGGGAGCGTTTTATGAAATGATTTCTGCAGACAGATGCAGTTCTTTTTCTCTCTCTGAAGCCTATCCTGATGGTATTTCTGAGCTGAGCATGCAGATCTGCAAGTGGTCCAGCCCAGGCCCCCAAAATAAACTGCGATACAGCATGAGATTTGTCGGCGAACAGGGAGATTAAGGGTGGGGTTAGACATGCTCCAAGAGACTATATATATTTATATATGTATAGTTCTATCTTTCTGCTTTTGCTTACCTTGCTTCAGCCCCACCAGTGATAACACAGGTAAAATGCAACCCCGGGGCACCTTTGAGGAGGAAGGCCCAGCTCTCTCTGATGAAGCGTCTGGCTTCCAGGCTGCAAAGCTTGGATTATCTCATTTCTTTCTTAGAAGAGGAGATTGTAGATGCCAAACCGAAAGGGCAAAGTGATTAGATGTTGCGTTTCCACTCTGATATATGGCTAATGGAGAGATTTCTGCGTCATTGATTCAAGTAATGGTTGTATTTAGGTAAAGGAAATAATTCTGCTGTTTTCAAATCAGCATCTTTTTAGCCATAAAACTGCAGCTATTAAACCTGTAAGTGAAGAATGAGCAGGATCAAGGCTACAGGTGCAACAAAAGGTACCGGCTGAGACATCGTCTGTCTCTTGTGAAGTGCTTGGCACAGCTGGAGAGCAAAGCTGCTTGTGCAGCGTGTGGACCTCAAGGGAATAATTGCGAGCGTCTTGTTAGATATAAAGCCGGGCTTTTCCAGCTTTACAATGTTGTGTCAAACACATGTTTTATTTAGATTAATGGCAGCGGGTATGTTGGCTGTTTGGTGTATGCGCCAAACCAACATTTGTTCAAGGCTTTATCTAGTTACTCTCTGGCTGCAAACCGGGGCGCCCGGTGTTTTCTCACGTGTTCGGTCCCCCTGGGAAAGCGACCTTTCCGCACTTCTTATCTGTACTCAACAATTTGAAGCTGCTACCACGGTTGATTTAGCGAGACGGTCGGTCTGACTGGGGGTCAGCCAAGTAGCTTTTCTGCACTACTGAAAATCTGTGCGAGTGTCAGCAAGTTCTTCATTGTTTGCTGTTCTTTCCGGGGATTAATGAGTGTCGTCTGACACTTTTGCTAGTATAATTTGGCCTGGCCACAAGTGCACCAGCCACTAAAATGAAAGGTCCTGTTCTCATGGAAGAGGTTTGGGTAGCATAGGTGGCTTTGTCACGTTGAGTGACGCTGCTGCGCTTACTTCCACTATGGTGGTGTGTATGTGAAAATTGTATATATTTTTCTACCATTCAAGCCAAGACTCTGGGATCATTTTTTTGCTGCTTCCCTTTGGATCTACCTTTCGTCCCGGGGGGACAGGGACAGGTTCAGCGGCAGCAGCAGTAGAGTCCTATTTGGTGCCTTCTGGCCTTTTGCTGGTCCCAGCTCTGCTCGTCTCCTTGCTTCTCACTGGGACCAGGGTTGCTCTGGGCTTCCAGTAGAATCTTGGTATTAAAGAAATCTGAAAAATACTGTTTTGGGGAAGAAATAGGTATATGATCTGTTGCTGGTCCTAGGTGAGGCCCCTCAGAGCCAGCGGTGCCGGAGCGGCAGGGGCCGAACATAGCCACCCCGTCCTTAATTTTTGACTGTTGTGCTAGAAACGGCTCTTGCGTAAGAGGGTCTGATCCTGCCCGGGGGGGGGGAGGACTTTGCTTGTCATAATAAAAAAGAGCTTTACTCGGAGGAGCTCAGAACAGTAGCCCTCTAATTTGGCAGCTTGCTTTTATACAGGTCCAAGTGCTGCCTGGTGCCAGCAGCTCAGTGCACGAGCTTGTGCCGCTTCCAGGGGCCTCGGGACAGGACGTCTCCGATGGAGRTGCTGGCGCGGAGGTTGCTGAGGACACAGCTGCGCACCGGCGTCGCTTGCTCCCTAGCGTCCTCTGATGGCTAGTTGTTCCTATCGCTGGCCGTATTCACGATGAGCTGGGGGGGATAGCTCGGTCCCCTGAAATCGCAGGGCTGGCAAAGCACTGGGTTTCGGGGGTCTGCAAAGCCRTTCGGGCCTCGGGAAGAGTGGGGATGGAGCCCCCACTGTGATAGAAACCTCATGTTCCTGCGAGGTCCAAGGGATTTCAAAGCAGAGAATGAGATCCTTTGGTTCATGGCTGAAAGGAACTAGGAAGAGGGGAGGGGAAAAAGCTATTTGCTAAGACGGGAGTATAAACGTTGTGTTTCCCTGCCCTCAGTCCCGAAGAATAACCCTTCCTGAAGAATAACCCTGCTCTCCGTGGACGTTCCTGCAGAACGTAGCAGCAGGAGCCCTTCTTTACTGGTGGGAAGGTTTAATTCAGTTTCAGCTTTAAAATCTCCCTGGCCTGGGAGTGTAGGAGCTGCAGGAAACTTGCCCATATTTCCTTCTGCTTCGCTAACTCTGCTGCTGTGACTGAAATGTTGAGAGAATCCCTCAAAACGTGCGAATCCTTCACAGGAGCGCTCCGGGCTGCCTTTCCCTCCGGTGCCAGCTTCGTTCGCCCGCTGCTGTCGGTCTCTCTGCTGCATCTCATCCACTCCCTGGGTCTTTGCTTCTTGGCTCCTTTGGGTAGGAAATGCCCTTTGCTGTGCTGGTGCACTGCTGTGCCCGGCGGGGATGGTGCCGCAGCGCCGGTAAGGATGAGGCTGCGATAAAGGACGTTCGAAAGGCTTTTGCAAGGGAGGGAGGGATTTGGGGGGGATGGGGGGGGAGAGAGGGAACGAAAAAACGAATCACATCATGCTCCTGCCAAATCTGCCCCGTATGGGAATTGATAAGCTAAGTCCATACGATGAACACGGTCAGCGGTATAACCCCTGCTAGACCAGCCCTGCTTTGCAGCACGGTGCTGAATCCTGCGCCCGAGGCTCCTGGTTTGCGGGATCCGGCCCTTTGCATTGTTATCCTTCTTTAATTAGCACCTGTGGTGCTTTGTTAATAACAGACGTCTTGTTACAACACTTGAGCTTTAATGAATTCATCCAAGGAGAGAGCACGCCYGGTGCTTGTAGCAGGTTCAGTAGAAAGGAAGAGCTTATTGTGACCGAGTGTTCAGCTCTAACACAGGGAAATGCTGGAAGTGCACGGAGAATTGCGTATGTCTTCCAAAAACGATAGCCGAGAGCCGGTGCAAAGGCCCCAAGGACCTTCTGACTGCCCAGAGGAATGAACGGATTTGAAAGGGTCAGTGAAAGTCARAACGGCAGCATCGGGGCAAATCCTGTACGCTTTTCTGGCACGTAGGTGATGTGTATCAGTAACGCGAGTCAGGCGCAGGCTGCCTTCACGCCTGTGAAAGTGCCACTTCCCTGCCAGGCTGAGGCATGGGAACGAACCAGGACTGATGTAATGGGAGGGAGGGAAGAGAGAGAATGAAAAAATGGAAGAAAATTTCCAAATTCCCTAGTCCTTGCACTGGACAGCACAAGGGCTCCCAATTAGAAAATCTCGTGATATGCTATGTAAACGAAGGCAGATGCAGCAGCTGCCCTGATTGAATGGAAAGTAAATTGAAACTGTAAAAATGCATTCAATGTTGATAAAGAGGTAACATGTCTCTACATTTCTTAGCTTATTTTTCTATGCATGATATTCCTTGGGAATTTGGTTTTATGATCCTTGGTGTAAGGAACTGCATCTCTTTCTTGGTCGCACCTCAGTGCACAGGCACACGTACACGACTGGAGGGCAGCTTGGTCTGACCACAGGTTTTTCGCAAGCTTGTYGGGCATTTCTGATCATTAGCTCTGGCTTTGCTGCAGGTCCAGTATAGTAGGAGGCCAGTGGTTTTGGAGCTGTTAACCCAGTCACAGGAACCTAAATCATCATGTGGAAACATAATTTCCCATGGCCTGAATGTTTTGTAGTTGTTCAACATGGGAAGTACAGATGAGTCCTAAGGATTTTGGTGGGAATTCCCCACTGAATGGGGACATCTCAGCTGGTGAGATGATCTTGGAGCACAGTGATCTGTCTGTACCCAAATTCTGTGATGACAATGCAGTCATACTCTACTGCTTCCTTGGTATTCTGGAGCTCGTATGTATTTATTAAAAAGACAAGATTTATGGTCTGCAGATACCAGAGAACTTTCCTATAGAGAAATTTTGGAAAGTGCTTTCTGAAAGTTCCCTAAAACTTTCCTTGTTCTTGCTTTGTAGTTACAGAAGCTGAGGCTAAGGGATTTGCCCAATGTTGTCTGAGATAGTGTGACCTGAGCTCCTCATACCTTTAGAACTAGGATAGGTAGGAGGTGGGAATAAAGTTGGCACTCAATTCCCCTAAGGCTGGTGTCCCTCCATGTTCTTAATGTCTTCCAGCACTACAGCGAATCCTTCTGTCAAGCTCATAAGCAAAAGATCCAGGTGACTCCACCAGTATAAAAAAAAACAGATGTAACTGCAAGTTTTATCACTCTGATCCTGACCCTCAGGACAGATCCTTTATTATGCTTTAAGACCTGTTTGCTGTATTGTACTGCAGTTTGCCCCGAAGCTCTCATTGAATTGGGCTTTTGAAATGGATGGCAGATCATGGCCTCATCAGTTGGAATACCTGTGGGAATCTGGTTACTAGTTCCATGAAAATAGGCTACATTTTCCATCATCTGCAGCTAAATGGCATCACTGCTGTTTTTATGACTGCTGTTGGTCTCTGCAGCTATTTTCTTTAGGCCACTGAAGTAATGCTTTTTTATTACAGTAGGCTTTGAGAATGAGAAGAGAGGAAAACTGGGATTGCTCATGATGAGGCTGCATCCTGAAGTTCCCACTTCATCATCTGCAGTGCTCCCCCAGAATCCAGCTCTTTGTCGGATATACACATTTCAGATAGAGTTAGGTGTTTGTTTCCCCACTGCCAGATCCGGGCCTCAGCTGCTCAGATGACTCAGGAGCAGCATCCAGATTGCATACGCACTTTACTTCATGTCTTTAGTGCTTCTAGTGAAATAACCAGGCAGAAGTGTTGTTTAATTTGGATAATGGAGAGCACCGTTAAAATAACTCCAGTAGCCCTTCAGAGAAAGTTGTTTAACCTTTCATTGTCTGATCCTTTGGGTTTCCTGTTGTCTTGATTGCACAAGCCAGAGGTAAAAAGGACAAATGGAGGCAACCATCATCCCCCAAGAACATGTTGCCTGTTGATGGCTCTACTGTTGTGCCCTTCTCCGTATTGTGCAGGAGGTGGGCGGCCAGGGCCAGGTCTTGACTCTAGACGCTTCAGTAAGAGGGACCGTGCCAGGACAGTGAGGACAGGAGCATGGCTTGCGATCCTCCAGGGCCATCCTCTCAAAAGTGATTTCTTCCTTGACACCTCTGTTGTTGTAGAAGGTGCTGCAGGGTCATCACTCAACAGGGCATTGAAAGAAGCTGGGGGGCCATGAAGCTTATGGCAGTTTGCTGTCTTCTGTATGACAAAGGAGCTTCTGGGCTCCCCAAGCCCCTCGTTTGCCTGTCGTCTTCTCATCCTGCTGGGCAACGGGGACACTGTACGGCCAGTGTTAGCACACATCCTTGTGGTGTGGTGAGCAGGACAGGATTTTTTAAATTTTCCATTAATCCATGTGGTCTAATAAATTTTTCCTTTTGATCTGCAGATGAAATACATTGTGTAACACACCGGTAGTAAATCGGAATCCAGGTATTGCTATTTTCCACCTTCCCAACACCACTTTCAGCCTGGAGGAGGAGAATTGCATTTCTACACTGCTTTCCGCTCCAAAACTTTCTGCAAGACATGCCTGTCTGCTCCTTGGTCTGTTCACACCAAGCCCGACAGTTACCGGATTTCTCTTGGCGTCCATTCCCTATTCCGCGTGCCCGCAGACCTGCACCATGCCCCTGCGCCTTCTGGTGCGGGCACAGTTTTGAGCGGAGCACTGGAAGGCAACGGAGGAGTGGGTGGAAGGATGTAGAAAGGGGGCTGTAGTGTCATGAGTGTGTCGGTTAAATCCATGCCCGCTGCGGTAGTGTAGGTGTTACCACCTTGCACCCAACAAGATGTACCTAGTGCAGAAGCACTACTGCTGTGCCATACTCGTGAAATGAGACTCTCTTCTCTTTTAGTGATACGCATTGCATTTTCCCTGTCAGTGCTTCTAGAACTGTACTAATTATTGGTAATTAAGCTGACAAGGCAAAACTTGGTTTCCTTCCATTGCATATAAAAGAAGCCAGAAAGGTAACAGCGGTAGCTCTCTCTTCCTGCAAAATTACTCCCTGCCACCAACCATTTGGCGTTCTTCTAGCACAACGTGCCATCCAAGCCTACCTGGTTTCAGCTCTCCCTGTAGTGTTTGGTTCATATTGCTAAAAAGCTCAGAAAGGTGCTCAGTTCCGGGTGGCCTAAACTTCCCAGTGTGGTGGGGTTGAGAGCTGGTTTGCAGGGACAGAGCTCAAATCCAACGTGGCGCGTTGCCTTGCTGTGGAAGCTTATTGGCCCAAGTGCCATTTCAGATGGGCCCAGTTCTCTTTGCCTCGAGGAGATTTTTGCTACTTTCTTCTTGGTTTTCTCTACTCAGACATCCAGGAAACCTGTGCCAAGACTGAGGACTTCAGTGCAAGAAAAAGTATGTCCTAATGTGTAGTGGCAGCTGAAATAAAGCAGCCCTGAAGACACATAACTTAATCGGCAGCTTGATTTGAGGTTCACAGGAAGCTGTGGAACTGAATGCAAGCTGCTAACACGAGTTAGAGCCCAAATTACATTGTCTTCAGTGTTGTTTTGCTCTGACGTAGCTAATTCAGGTTTGTTACCGCAAGTTTAGAAACGCTCCATTTGTGAGGCGGAGGGGCTTACCTTTCATAGCGCCCTGGCTGTTCACCGGGTCAACGTCTGCCCTTGGAGCTCGCTGTCGGTCCTGAGACCCCACCACTGCCTTCTTGGGGCTTGAGCGATACCTGCTCCCTTTTTGCAGTGGTGTAGCTGGGTTTGCATTCACAGATGGCTTTCTTCTGGTTACCTGTCCAATTCACTTGCTGTCCTTGCAAAGCCTAGGCGTTTGTTTGCCTTCCTTTCCCCTTTCTCCCTGTTGTTCCTTTTTTTTTCCTCCTGTGACTTTACAAGCTAAGGCATCTCTCTGGCTTTGCGTTGCCCACTGAATGGCTGCAAGAGCTGATTTCTCTGTTCAATACTTGCATTCAAAAGCCAGCATTAGATAATTGCTGGATTGAAGAGAGGCTGTAATTATTTTTGCTTCTAACTACAGGAGCGAGCAGTGTTTGCCAAACTGTTTGGTAACTGCTGGCAGATGCTTTTCAGAGGGTATCCCTGGCCTGCCTACATCTCTCCGCAGTGTCGTATGTTCCATATATCTTTGTTTTAACCATTAACTGCTTCCCTCTTCAAATACCTACTCCACATTGGCCTGATACATTTCTCTTCATTCATGAGGTCCATGTTTAATGATTAATTGTAGCAAACCGAAACAAAGCTTAACATTTAATACTTTCCGTATCATTACTTTCTGTAACTTCTATTAGAGGACGGAGAACAGAAGGGTTTCAGGAAGGATTCCCTGATGTTTAAAGAGAATGCTGTTAAATGCACAGTAAAGTACCCGGCTGTGAGCCCACTGTTGGGTTAATGGAGCAGCTCTGGTGATGAATGGCTATAACAAAGAGGCTTTAATCTGGGGTGAAGAGCACAACAGGAGCAGATTTGCTTTAATTTTTTTTTTCTTTCTTCTTAGTGTCATTTAGACCAGTGGCTAATCTGGGGCATCACTGTGCAAAGTCACCAGCTTTGTCACTGTGACCTTGTACCTGCAGGTGCTCCTGGCTGCGAGACTCCAGAGAGGCCCAAAAGCTGTAGATGCAGATGGGGCAAAGCATTAGTTTGCATGAGGAACCTGCGGCAACACGTATGTGTAGCAAAATGGTCTGAGAAGTCATGGGAGTGCTGGGGAGCAGCGCGCGTATGGTTTGGGGTGGTTTTGTAGCGTGGCCAGGCAGGAGAAGCTTTCTTGGCTCCTTAAAATTTGTACGAGTCAGCAGGAAAAGGTGGTAGGTTGAAAACTTCCATGAGCTGAACATCTGGAAAAAAAACAGAAAACCCCAGTGATTTCCTAATGTTTCATTCCTTTTGTTTAATTCCCTTTCTAAATGAAGTAACTGCAGACCAAAAATTGCAATGTTTTATCTTGAAAACTTGTAGTGCTTTGACAGCTTTGAACCCTCTTTTCCTGGCTGGAAAATTTGTCAGAGGCAAGCCTTTTTCCCCTAGACCGCTTCTGCATGGATGACATTTCCCCGTGGAAAATAACACTTTGTCAGGAAAAGATTCCTGATCATCCATGTATCCATTGTGGGGTTTTTTGGCTGTTTCAAAGCACTATGCAAGCATTGGTCAAATCCTTTGAAAGTTCATTATTATAATTATTATTGTAGTATAGGAGTAAAAAATGGCAGTTAATGGCTAGCTCAGGAAAACAGTGACTGACGGATGTTTAGCTACAGCCCACTGCTAATTTACCCTGATTTTGAGGAAACCTTTGCTAATTTGAAACCCCACTGATGGTCATGCAATTAGACTGATCTCTGGCCTCTCATTTGGATTTTTGATACACTCATTAATTGTTCCTGGGCACAATTGATTTCCTTCAGTGAGTATCGGGATCCTCCATGACTCTGCGTAAATCTTCATCTTTGTCTCCAAGAGCAGTCAATATTTGCCCATTACAGCGTTCAGAGCTGTGAGAGTGAGGGGAGCGTAGTGGTGAAGGGACAGTCAATGCGGTGCCTTGGTTGCTCATGGCTTGCCGGAGGAGCAGGAGGCCCTCGCCGTCCTCTCTGGCTTTTGGCCACGAGATGGGCCTGCACCGCTGGAGCAGAGGGAGGCACAGCACAAAGGCACGCTTCTTTGGTAGTATGGTTCCACTTCAGTCCCGTCCCTGTCACCCCTGGGTTGAAGACAGCCAACAGATCACTTATCATTTCAGCAGATGCTCCTCTGTTTTTTTTTAAAAGCTGGTGTATCTTGTTAAGACATTCCTCTGGCTCTCATGGGAGTGTGTGTTAGCACAGTTGAAATGCAGAGAGGCTTTGAAACACGGTTTTATGCTCTCGAGACACCACAACACACCGGCTTTGCTCACCTTATTTGCATTGGGTCCTGGCAAAGAGAAGTGAGCTCTCCACTGAGTGAAACACAGATGCAACTCGGGTGTTTTCTCAGGGTCTTAATTGAATGAGAACAGTGGTATATTCCAGGTCAGTCAAGAATACAGGCAGCACTGGAGGCCTCCAGTTGACCTGTGATGTGTTAAATGTGTTTGTATCTTGGGTTTCATATTCATTCGTTCCAGCTTGTTAATGCCAAGAGTGTTACAAAACCTTTTCATATTAAAAAAAGGTTTTATCGTTCAGAATTATATATGTATTCAGCTGTACTTGCAAAGGGGACCAGAAGACCCTAGATTTGTCTTGTAACATGTATTTGATTGGAGGAGTTCTTGGGTCTCAGAGACACCTCTAGGAAGAGAATAGCAAAAAATCTGCTCAGAAGGAGAGGTTGTAGCTCTCGGTCAGTCAACTGGAGTTGTGAATTTTGCAATTTTGGTAATGAAATCTTGCAGCAAAGGATGTGTCTGGTCTGCTTTTACAGTAATTCTTTGACTAGCTCAAAGCTTGTGCTGCTTATAACAGCTTACCCTTCATTTCATTTGGGTGAAAGGGAGGGCTGGGGGAGACGTGGGTGCTTTTTAATGCTCTTCATGCTCTTTGAGTTTGGAGGAGGGCTGCACCAGTTCGTGTGGGGAAAGGGGGGAACCAGACGCAGCACCAGAAATAAATGCCCTTTGCCGTGGGGAAATGGGAGCTGAGAAACCAATTTCAACGGTGTTTCAAAATGACACTTGTCTGCTCTCTCCTGCGTGCCTGTGTCTGAGCTTTGCTGGCTTTTGCGCTGAAGCACAATGTGTTCTTGCTAAGCGTAGAGGAAAATGCTACTAGCACCTTCCTAGTCAACCAGAACAGGTTCCCACGCAGCTTTGCCAAGAGCCTGCAGGGTCATTAGGTGGCAAAAATAACAAGCAAGGACACAGGAGAAGCCTGTCCGTGCTCTGCTTGCTAGTTACTCTCTTCCCAGCTGAAGCTCTTGCGAGTCTCATGAATGGCATGGAGGATTTTGCTCGGAAACAGCAACATTTGCAAGAGGTTCTTCAAGCTCCAAGTCCTGCAGAGATTAATAAATTTCCTTGATGACTTAAATGGAAGCTGGCTTATGCCTCTGGATGGAATAGCTACTACACTGGGACAGATGGGGGAAATTGGTTTCCTGAAATCAACGGAAAAATCAATGATTTAATTTTGTTTTATCCCTCAGTGTCAGTTGTTCAGTGTGTGTGCTAGCAGACAGGACTACCTGTCAGCTGCAGCTACCAAGAGTTCATTTTATCTGCTTCAATACATGATATCAATCCTTTAATTGGTTAGTAACATGACTGAAGGCAATAGCAGATGTCAGTGTGTGTTGTAAGGGTAAAGGTCAGTGCTTTGGTTCGGTATCCCTGAAAAACCGTAACTTTGGGGGCTCCATGTTTTCCCTGTGTTTGAAATTCACAGCTCATAATAGCATCATCTCAGTGTTTTCCCTAAATGCTCTGTTTTGTTTGTGTCACGGATGCATCTCTCTGGGTAATATCTGTCATTTTGTGTGATGTGAAATGATGTCTATTATTACCGCACTGTACAAACATGGGTGCATTTTGAGGCCGGGGAATCTGTACATCTAGAATTGAAATCTGCCCGTGGACATCATGTCAAAAAGGACATCTAAGAGAATCTGATTGCTGCAAATCACCAGAAATGCCTTACTGCGTGTCTGTCTGCTTCTGAAGGTCACTAGGTAATGAAGAGATCATGGACTAGCAAGGAAAACCAGGGCAGCTGCCTCACAGTAGGTGTTTTCCTACCATTTTGTAAAGCATTCTTACATTCATAATACTCAGAGGCAGGGGTCTCTGGGCATCCTGCAGCGGTGGGGCCAGCCCTTGCCCACCTGAGGAATGAGCCCCACACGGCAACACCCTCAGGTGCACAGATAGGAGAAGACGGGCACAAGGCGACAGTGAGAGCACACGCCTTCAAGAAGGGCGAAGGAGGAAGGAGCAGCAAAGAGGGTCTCGGGCTGGGAGGTGAAGCAGAGGAAGCAGTAAAGGCATGAGAGGCCAGGGGACACCCGAGCTGGAGCAACGGCCCCTGGGCAGCAAACAGCATGTGGTGGGTAACGTGGAGGGGAAGCTGGAGATGAGTTTGSCTCTGTGTCCCCAGGGAGCCTGGCAGGGCACTAGCAGAGGCTGAGCAGTCATTGCACTTTGCAGCCATAAATATGCATTGGGTAGGAGAGAGTCAGGCAGCTCATGCTGGGTGTGAAGATCTAGACTCAAGTCCTTGCTCCAGCCGTGCCAAAGAGGGTTAGAGCAGTTAGTAAGGCTCAAACATCAGGCTGTTTTCACCCTGGTGTGGAAGAAAAACCTATCTCTTTGCAGGCAGGAGTTTGTCTCTTGTTCCAGGTTTCAGTACCTCCCTCTRCTTGTGATATTCCTGCCTCTTTCCTTTGCTGTTTATTCCCATCTCCTTCAAGGAATTCCCAAATCAGCTGTTCTGAAGAGCGGTTCCTTAAGATATCCAGCTCACCCAGTAAATTGGATGGGTGCCATGGTTCTTAGCTTGCACAAGATGAGTCTGCTGGGCAGTGTGGTTAAGCATGTAAATAGGATCTAGCCCAAGGACCTTTTATGGCCATCATAAGGGTGATGTCTGAGCATCTGTAGAGGAACTTGTGACAGKCAAAAAGAGAACCTTTGAATTTGAAAGCAAATGTGAAATATATGTTACGCTGTAAGGAACTGCCATTTGGCTGGAAGTCTTGGATTTAACACCCCTGCTTTGTAAAGGTGGCGCTGAGAATCGACATGGTTTCCAGAAATGTTAATCACATCAAAAAGTGTTCTTAAGTCATACAAGATTATTGAACATGTTCAATATTTTCTGAGATCCTGAGGACTGGATTAATCAGTAAGGAACTGCTGAGGAGAGAGAGACCCACAGTACACTCACTTAACTGAACTTTCCTAATTAGACCATTAGAAGAGAAATGTTAGCTGTTCTGTAGCTCTGGCAAAAGAAATGTACTGCCACACATGACAAGGGCTTCTGTGCTTGGCTTAATGGTGAAAAGTACTTTAGAGGAATCAAAGCCATTTTGTGAAAAGCTATTTGTCTAATGTTATTTCATGCTGCTGATGTCTCAGAAAGCAGCTAAAAAAGCCTCTGTTTAGCATTGTTAGAATGACAAGAAGTTAAATTTCCATTTGAGGGTCCTCATCAGAAAGCTGCCCAGACCGCAGCCTGGCTCCGTGCAGCCACAAGGAGGATTTGTGCTGGTGTTTGAGGTTAATCCACAGAGAAATCCCAGCTTGGCTATCGGACACAGATCAGYTCCTGAGTGTCGAACTCTGGGTTTTTTTACCAGGATCTCAAGGACCTGGTGAGGATGCTTACRAGGAAGACTTTCGGAAGTTTTTTCTGGGAGCTGAAAGGAGGATATGTTTGCTGTGCCCTGTCACGAGTCACCCACCAGCAGAGGCAGATTGAGCCTGGGTTGCTGAAACTTCTAGGTGGCTTCTGACTTGTTTCCCAGGCTAAAAACTGGTCAGCTGGGTAAAATCTCTCAGAGTATCTCTCCTGYCCCTCTAGCTGCTGGGTATGGGGGTGCTCAACGCATGCTGTGTATTTAGACCGCATGTAACGGCAGGTCTCTCTGATATTGAAAGCAGAATCCCTAAACACCCTCTCCTGCAGGGCTGGAGCTCACTCTTTACTCCGGAGAGGTTGTCCAAAGTGTGGATATCAAACCAGGAGCGCTACTTCAAGGCTTTTCCGGGAAGCGTTGTCGTGGGGAAGCTCAGCTCTGTGATGCAAAGTGCTTGTGGGGCAGATCTGCCCATGAGAAACATGCTGCAGTTCCTTGCCAGCCAGGCTGCAGGGACTTGGGGCATTTTTTTGGCCTTTTAATGATTTTTTTTGCTTCTTTTATTCTTGAGGCTTTCTTAGAGGGCTGACTGATCTTTATGTGTCAAAAACTAACTGGCGAAATGTCTTCATTGTGAAAGAAGCCTCATAAAAATTCATTGTTAGAGGCGTAGGAAGGAGTGCTGTAAGAATCACCAGCACAGTTAGACTCCACGATCTTAGCTCCCRTCACTGTCTTTGAGCTTGTTGCCGAGGGTGGAAGGGATCTCCCAGCGTGTTTCCCGTCATCGGAAGTCTTGGGGAGAGGCCGTTAGGGTCCTTATTGCTGCCAGGCCTGCGAGGGCGATGTAGCCTCCCCACATCTGGCTTAGCAGCCAGGAAGCTCGGTGCCTGTTCTCCCTCCTCTGCTTTCAGTGTTTATCCAGTGCTTCATCCCGCCTGCATTTTCTCAGTCCTGTTTTCCTAGTGATGCTTCCCTTTTCTTAAGCGGAAGTGACTCTGGAACCGGCGGGAGTGCGTTAGGGGTTGTGCACGTACCAGGAAGCAGGCTGGCTTCGCACCTCTCCCAGAGCTATTAAAAACAACAATATATGGAAAACAATTCCAGAAGCACACAGGGAGGGAGAAATTCATCTCAGCTTGAGGCTTGACGGCAGCTTGAGCGGCTCTGGTCGCACCCCGCTGTCAGCCGTGGTCTGTGATTGCGCTCGGGACAGGAGGGTGGCATCAACTCTTTTGGTGCCAGCCCCGCTGAGGTTGACCTAAACTGATCCTGACACTGCAGCCTTGCCTAACACCAGCTTTCCAGAAGGTGAGATATGGCTTTAGCTGTCTGGGTAAGCTCCCCTGGTTATTAGTGGATAGTCAGGCAGTCCAAGAAGGCAGTTCATCTTCTGGATTTAGAAGGCTGCCTGAGGATGGAAGCACAGGAGGTGAGTAGAGCTCTCTCCGCTGGTTGAGCATGAGCAAATGCCTGACTTGGGAATTATAAATGTAGCTAAAATTACCCCTACCCTGTGTGTTAGGAACATCTGCACAAATTGGAATTTATTAACTGGAATTTCATGCGTCTTTTAGGCTTTTGTCCCAAAAGTGGTGCGTCAACAGACTAATTCTCCTTTCGTGCAGGCTTTAAGGTCTTATTCCTGCCTGCTGCAGGAGTGAACCGGGTAGGATCAAACAGCATCTCTGGGAAGCGGCAGCAGGAGCCGCRTAGGAGGAGTTTTGCAGTGAAGCAGAACTTCTCTGTTTTGCGCTGCTCTGGGGAGCAGTCATCCAGCGAAGTGAGTCCCGCATTTTGCAACAACAAACAACTGTCAAACTTCCCACATCCACCACCCTTGGGAATGTTACCACTTCCCCTGGGCCTGGGGGCTAGTGGCACCTCCGTGGCACAGCCTTGCAGGCATCATCGGCCCGAGGACCCCACAGTGGGAGGCCTCTTGGCCTGGACACTGTGACCACTTCTTCCCGAGGTTTGGCCACGTTTCTGCTTTTGAGTCTGCATGCAATGGTGAACAGCCAACTGGAGACATCCAGGGGCAGGGATTTGAAGGTGCTGAGCACTTTCTCCTCCATGGGTGTCCGGTGCTCTTGAAAGCCAGGCTGCAGAGGTCTCAAGTCAGAAGCAGAAAAAAGAAGAGCACCTGAAAATGATCAAAATAATTAAGAAAACTGACCCTTAATCGCTCTGTTTTGCTCAGTAAGTAGAGCAAGGAGTTTGGCAAGGGGTATTTCTACAGTACTTMGTGAATAAGAAGCCCCGAATACCATTAGAAAAGACAAGGAGACCTTTTAAACTCAGCTTTSAGGACAGTACCCTGAACATGAGTATGTGATCGCCGTAGGCTCACCCACCGTGAGCTCAGTGGTGGGCAGTAGGTGTGTGCCACAAGTGGCAGAGAGGTGAGCTGACACGGTGCGGGGGGATTCAAACGTGTGCAGAAACCACTGGTGGGCAGCTGTGGGGGCAACAGGGTGAACAGTGCAGCACGGGGAGGGCRGACACACGGTCTTGCCTGGGGCAGAGAGGCCGGTCTCCCGCTGTGGCTGCGCGTTGGTAAGAGCRTTGCAGGGAGCATGGGTGAGGGGAGCTGACCGCTGGGTGCTGTCGGAGCGACGAGGAGGAGGCTGAATTACTTGAAAGATTCCTGAGTGCCTGCCACGCTATCTGCAGCAGTGGGGAAATGGCCGGTTTCCCCAACCGGTTGCTTGATTTCGGGAGCAGAGCRGCAAGGGCTGGCTGTCAGGAGGGATTCGCACGAGTTTTGTGCACCTCTGGGGGAGAGTTTGGCAGGACATTTGCAGGTACGTGAGGGCCRGAGGGGTCCTGCAGTGTACTGTTGCTTTGCAAAATACAGTTTAGACCTTAGCAGGTCCTCCATGCCCGTAGGTGCCCCTAGCGTGGCAGAGCAGGGCRTGGAGAGGACCCAAAGTGTGGGTTGCATTTCTCTCAGAATAGCCAGTAGTGACATTTCCACAGGCGTCAGGGCAAGCAGAGTTAGAAGAAAGTAGAGGACCTTGAAGACTCGCCTTAAACATCTCACTGCCATGGACAGTGCAGATCCCTAGGTGACGCCGTGCAATGCACTGCTGAGGAACTCTGTCGGGGCAGCACCATCTTTCTGAAGGACACTGATTTTTAAGGCTGCCCGGTATATGTCTGAAGATTTACGGTCTAGCTAGAAAGACAAGCCCTTGGCTAGTGAGTATATTTGATGAGTTAATTATACTGCATTGCACTTATATATGCAAAGTGCTTTTTGTTTGAAAGCTCTTAAAATATTTAGAGGCCGTCAGAGAATCGTCACCTACCATGCTTAGCGATTGCCAAGAATCTATTTGTGAATAAAGCACAAATAGGTTTTCCAGATTTGCGATTGGTATTTGATGCTGTCATAATGATTTAAGACTGGGGTATCTTGGGGAAGAAGGCCAGAACGAGAGTGCTGAAGCATGCAGCCTTCGTTTCGAGTCATCCAGCAGGCGTGCGGACGCGCTTCACTTGTGTCAAATGCTTTACTCTTATGAGTAACGCCATGGCTGTTCTCCATGGGAGACAGCGGYGGTCTCCTGCCAAGAGCCTACAGGTCGCATTGAGTTTGGGTGTGCATTCATATATTGCAATTCAGAGGAAAAGTGTCTTTTGACTTCCTTATGGCAGAGCAGGAATTGCTGGGGATCGGAGTTCACCCCAACTGGTTGCTGACCTGCTACGTTCTCCTGACACCGGACTGAAAGCCTTGGACCCTGCGGAGGGGTCGCCGCCGGAGCCCCATGTCCTCGTGGAATGAGGAGGGACTCTGGGTCCTTTGCCCAAGGAAGGGCTGCAAAAATTTGCTTTTTGTGATTTACCAAAAAAAAAAAAAGAAAAAAGAAAACCTTTCACCTGTCCCATCAAAGGCTGAATGTCAGATGCCGTAGCAGGTCTCATGTTACTATAGCTTCCTTATGACTTAGGCAGTTCATCTCTAATTATAACTAAATGACAATTACGAAGTAAGGTGAGAAAGACAATGTTTTGCCATGCCTTACCTTCGCGTCGTTAATATTTGGRCCCCCGGGTAAGTGCAGCTACTTGTGTGTCCGAGAGGATTAGCCCAAGGGGTCTTAAATACATGCAGCAAAGGAGGGGTGACCTTGCTGCAGCCGCGCAGCGAGCAGGTGACAAAGCAGGGTTTGGAGGGAGAGAGGCAGAGGGCTCCCTTTGGCATCGCCGCTCATCTCTTTCCGCAGCGTTTCCCCTGCATGTCGGCTCTACCGGCCGAGGCCTCCGAGGCGAGCAGGCAGGAGCGGGCGAGGGGAGGCCGGGTGCAATGCGGAGGCCTGTTTCCCTTGGCCGAGGGCTGCGTTTTGCTCCTTCCTCCGGGCTCTGGAGCCCCCACCCAGACGACTGCAGCCGGGAGCGAGGCCACGTGCATTCGCTTAGCAAAGCTGACCTGACCGGTGTGGAATTATTTGCCCTGTTTCTCCCTCCTCCCCTTCCCCATTTCATCCTACAGAATTGCACCGAATTCCCAGCTATCATCTCCGTCAGTGGTCTCCAGCTTTTTAAAGACTGAAAAACCATGAGCAGCTCTTAGCTGCCTTCAGTCCATGAAGTCACTCGGCCTTTCCCAGGCTCTGTGGAGGCAACGGGAAGCTGTGCCTGGGGCTGTACATGTGGTACCATGGCAGCGTCACAGCATCTTGGTGCTGAATGCGTCCTTACGAAGGACACAGTGAGAAATGAAGTCAACTTGCATTCTCCCACCAGGTTCCCCCCCCCGTCTTTATCGTTGGTAAAGGTGATGCAGAAGCAGAGGGATTCCTGCCTTCTCGGCGAGGGCTGCGTGCAGAGCAGCGCTCYGCCGAGCCGAGCGCGTGACCTCTGCTGATGAGCAGCAAATCCCCGTGCTCAGGATGACACGAGTCGTCCATCTTAATGAAGATGTTCTCCTCCTTTCCCTGGAACATGCTGTACCGTTAGCATTTCCCGAGGGGAAACGAGCTGCGTCGTTAGCCTGCTCTTGCACCCTGCTCCGAAAAAGCCCGCGAGATTCTTTCTTTATAGCTGCACTAAAACCAAGTGGTTTGTCAGTGTGACGCGAGAACTTGGCAGCCACCCACGTCTGCAGGCGCGAAGCCAGCGTGATCCACAGGCTGATGCCGAGCTTTACTGTGGGACCTCCAATTCGGTGGGCGTTGAGCCCTCTGACCGCCTATCTGAGTTGAGTTTGCTGCTTCCAAAGCTCTGGGAAAGCAAACTGCGGCTGTCGACGGCATGCTCCACAGCCTGTGACAGCAAAGGTAGCTCCAAGAGAGCAACCCATGTCTGTAACTAAGGTTCCCGCGGCGTCACTGCTCTGCCTGGGCCAGGCCGGAGCCTGCAACCGCCTCTCTCACCCAGAAACAAGCTTGGCGAGTCCTGCAGCGCTCATAGAGGTGCCTCCTTTCCCCAAGCGATGAGCCTGGGTGCATGGAGGAGGTGGCAGTGCAGAACCTTAAATGCAGGTCTGACAAGACTGTGCCAGGCTCCTTTATTCCAGTGCAGTTCCTGGATTGTGTCCCCGAGCGGGGTTCGTTTCAGCGGCAGGTGGACGGTTTCTTTTCTGTGCTGTTCGCCTACCCATCAGCAAAGCTCATAAACTGCGTTAGGTTCCTTTCGGATGGAAGGCGCTGCAGAAACGTAAGACCATTATTGCAGCTTGGCAACTGAGGCAATTTTACTTACCTTAGCTGGTGCGGGGCGCAGATACGAGTCACGTGTTGGTTGGGAACACTTTTCCCCTTGCATTTACATACAAAAGAGCAAAAAAACACCTGGGAAATTGTTGTTTTTAAGCCCAAATTGCATTCATTGCAAACTGGAGAAAGCCATGGYATTCTTTACCCTCAGTTGCTTAGCAGAAAACGCTTTGCACACCTCATGTACTGCTAATGTAATTTTCTTGCAGTTCAGTTAAGCATGTTTGTGCTAAGTGGGCAGTTGGAGACCGAAGTGTGTTATTCGACCTTAGCCTTCTGCAAATCACCTCGTAAAAATTTCAAACAGATTAAACCCCCCCCCCCCGCAAAATGGTATTTCGGCGCAAAAAGGAAAGATTAACCATCTGAAAAATGCTGGTAATGATGCGTGCGTTTGGAGGGCATAGCTAACGAATTTCCAGAAGGTCACTGTTTTGCTTGCGTTTGACCTTCGGGAAGAAAGCATTTACATAGCCAGGGCATGTTCGGTGGTGTTATCAAATGAGCCAATCTCTCCTTTTCTTGCAGCGCACGGGCTGAGGCCTGCGGAGGACTAGCCGGACGGCACAATGCGGGGAGCTCCTCCAACGGTGAACGTTGCAGCTGGCTCTGAAGATCGAGTGACRCTTGGGTTCGCTACCGAGAGACGCGCAAGGGCAAGGTGTTGGGATCGCAAATGGGGAAACCTGCTGCGCTGAGCACAGCGGAGAGAAAGTGAGCTTCGGTCCAAAAAGCGTTCACCTCCGTCCAGATCGAAAATGGAGTCTGTCTGCAAAGAAGGGGAGGCAATGAGAACAGCAGAGCCGTGCTGATTTCTGAGGAGCAGATCCAGCCCGCGGATGCGCTTCGCTGGTCCGTGTGACCCGGTCGCACCTCGCGGGCAGAGAGGCTGTGGGGGCAGCGAAGGGGCTATGGGGCGGCTCTGGGCTCTGCCTCACCGCAGCGGGCTTGGCACTGGCTGCGCCGCAGGGCGGCTGCCCTCGGACTGAGGCCGCGGGGACGGGCGACGGGACAGCACGTTTGTCGGCACGAGCGAGCCCATCGTTTCAGCATTGTCTTGGAGACTTCAGGGAAGAAAAACAAGAAAGTGGCTGAAAAATTTGGTAGTGTTGATCTTTTAGTAACAAGAAAAATCACCTTGCTGTGTTTTGATAGAGAGCACTGCTTCTTCACTGCATTTGAAATATCCACACTGTTTGGAAAGTTTCCTCTACCCCTTGATTTCTTATCTGGTTTAAAACATTTTATTTGTGTGTGCGTGTGCATTTTTGCATATTTTTGGTGTGCCTGCCTGTCAGGAACCTTCTCATCTTGTAATCATGGGCTCAGAGCAAGAAATCCCCCAAGCATCTATGAGTAATAATGACTTGCTTTATTTCAAAACACATTTGTGATCCGGAAGTTCTTTGACTCTCCCAGTTTTTCAAGTGACGAAGAAGAAAAGCCGAAAGAGGACTGAGCCCGCGATGGCAGAGAAGTGCGACTGTATCGCCAGCATGTACGGGTACGATCTAGGCTGCCGCTTCATTAATTTCCGGCCTTTGGGCTTCGGTGCGAATGGACTGGTGCTGTCAGCCCTTGACAGCAAGAGCTGCCGCAAAGTTGCGGTGAAGAAGATCACCATCAGCGATGCGCGGAGTATGAAACACGCCTTCCGGGAGATCAAAATCGTCCGCAGGCTGGACCACGACAACATTGTGAAGGTGTATGAGGTGCTGGGACCGAAGGGGACCAACCTACATGGAGACTTTTTCAAGTTTAACATGGTGTACATCGTTCAGGAGTACATGGAGACGGACCTGGCTCGGCTGCTGGAGCAGGGGAAGCTCACCGAGGAGCATGCCAAGCTCTTCATGTACCAGCTGCTCCGAGGGCTGAAGTACATCCACTCAGCCAACGTGCTCCACAGGGACCTGAAGCCAGCCAATATTTTCATCAGCACGGAGGACCTGGTGTTGAAGATTGGTGATTTTGGGCTAGCCAGAATAGTGGATCAGCATTACTCACATAAGGTACGTGACGCAAACTCACCCAGATTGTTTCTCTTTTCATGAGTTGCTGTTCAGGATGGGCAGACGTTGAAATCAAATCACCTGGATACTTTTGCTCTGGGTCGTGTGAGGAGCCAGCCGGGTGGTCACCTCCGCTCTCGTGGGCAGCGATCTTGGTTGCGGTCACGCTGTACCGGTTGAGCCCTGGCTGGTTGCTCATTTAACACTGCTGTGGGAGGAGATTCAGCAGTTTGGGTGTTTGCCTGTCTGCATTTGTGCTTCTTCAGTCCCCCGGCACGTGCACGTGTGTAACAGAAGCAACAGGACCACAGCGTTTCTTCTTGGGAGAAACTGTTCACTGAGCCTCTTCAGGGCACCTGTAAATGCTGTTAGGATTCACGCTCCCTTTTCTAAACCAGGAGGTGTTTCCTGGGTGTTAGTTCATGGATTCGGCTCTCCCAAGCACACTGCAGGTTCAGGGCAGAACGAATCTCGAGCTCTGCAAAGTGAGGAGCAGGGCACCGTAACTCTTCAAGTGCCGTTCAGATTTTTTTTACTGCTTTATATCAGGCTGCTGCTTTTCTTCCATCGCAGCAATGGCTGTGGGGGTTGTGTGTTTGCTTGTTTTATTTAAATGACTAAACTTGGTGGTTTTTGCTTTGCCTCTTTCATAAAACATGAGCCGCCATTCACCTCTGCAGCGGAAATATGTGAAAAGGGTATCTGACTCTTGTTAGCAGACATTGTATTCGTATTAATCCTCATTTTTGTGCCAAGTGTCCTTGGTTTTTCATTTGCAGAATGTTTCTTCTTCCAGCATTTCACTCCATGTCCTAGCTGGCATCAGCCATTGCACCACTGGGAACCAGATCTTGTGATGCGGATCAGATTTGCTGCTGTCTCTCTCCATGTACGTTCCTCTGCAGAGAGATCACAGAAGAGGATTTCTCTGCTGTCCCTCCTCCGCTCGATCACACTGTTAAAACCACGGCTCCTCCGGGATGAGCTTACAGTGGGATGAGGCTCATTAGGGCTGTATGTGCATTGCTGAGCAAATACTCGGATAGTGGCTTAGCGAAACTCCCCTGGCATCTTCTCCAGCTGTAGCGCAGCTGAGAGTGGCTTAGCAGCCAGCAAGACACCCTGCCAGTTTATACAAGTATTTACCAAACCTAGGAGCTGCCACAATCGAGGTTGCTTGTGCAGCTTGGTTTGGTCCTTTGTGTGTATCTGGTCTTTGGCCGTACGATGATGTACACTTCCCTGGCCCCCCAAGAGAGACGCTGTTTCATTCATTGCAGGCTTGGCCTGCTCTGGGCTCGGCGAGGGCTCTGAAGTGCAAGAGAAGGCTATTTGCTGCAGGATCCTCTTGCAGAATTTTTTGCCTCGTGTAGGAGGTGTGGGTTACGTGCAGGACTGATTGCATGTGCGCTGTTAGAGCAGGCCAGGGTTGCTTAAACCGGTCTTTTTAGCCGGTCGCTAGCAGCGTGCTTTTTGTTTTCTGAGACCTACTTGAGACAAGCCTATGTTCTTACAATTTATTTAAAGCTCTTCTTGTGCGTTGGCTTGAATTCAAGGTGTTTCATGTTTTTTAAGACAAAAGCTGGCGGCAGGGCCCGTACCCTAGAATAACCCACAGCCTKCTGCTCATGTCCTAGATGGTGAGGACACGGGTACAGTCATTCCTCCTCTGTCAGGTTTGGGGTGTTCCAGGCAGCAGGAGACAGTTTCTGTTTGTTTTCACAGTCCTCCGTTTGCATAACCACACAGAGGAACCACGTACCTGTTGAGCTGGGGAGGCCGGGCATGCACCTGAGGAATCAGAAGGTACAAGCTAGTTGGGTGTGAAGCATCTCCAGCCCCAGACGCCATAGGAGAGCCTACAAGGAAATGAATCCCTGGGTTTTCACAATGATCGTGAGGCGTCAGTGGCGGGTGGTAAGTGGGCCGTGGCCACCAACAGCGTAAGCAAGTTATCGAAGAGGGGCTCACAGACTGCCGTCAATGCTGATGGTACCACCCGTGCCGTCCCAGGACGTGGCCTGACGGGCCCTGGGCAGCCAAAATACGGGGATGTGCAAAAGGGTGGCCGGGTGTTGCTCCGAAAAGGGTACACCGGATGGTGGTTTCAACCAGTTCAATCAGACACAGGGATGCTGGGAAAGCCAGTTAAAACAGTGCCTATAGACAAGCRAGCAAAAAAGCTGCGCCTGAGCTCTGAATTACGGCACGCGGAAGTGAAGAATGTTTGAATTTGAAACTTTAATGGTGTGGCCCAAAGAGCAGGAACTAAGCAGGAGCAGCCTTTGGTTTGCTAGCAACTGAGGCAACAACTCCGTGTTTCTCTAAGCAATTCAAGGTTGTCTTGTAGTGGCTAATCGCGAGGGAAGGAGGCTTCCCCCAGCTCTAGCATTTCTGAAGCCCGCTCCCTCCCTGGGCTCCTCGCGCCAACGGGCAGAGAGCAAACACCCTTGCTGCTCGGTCTCTCAGCTCACRCCTTCAACAGCGCTAAAAGTTGCGATTGCTTCTGACCCAACCAGATGAAATCAGGAGCGATTGCAGCGAGGGAGGAAATGTGAGATACGCTGTGCTTACATTATCTACGTGGTAACTAGGCCAGGCATGTGGGAGAGCCGGTATTTGCCTCCTAAGGGAAGCTCCCAGAATTTGGCACCGGCTGCAGGGAGATGTTTTTTTGTTGTTTTCTGCAACAAACTGCCCATGTCGGTGGCTGTGAAGATGCCTTGAGCCTTGCTGTATAAGCGAGGTGGGCTCCAAGCGATGAGGCTGCRCTGGGAGGCTCCCGGGCGGAAACGGCTGGGCTACTCAGGTTTTCCCTGTTCACGCTACTTGCTGTGATGAGTATGGAAAGAAGGAGCTTGGGGGAATGTGAGGAAGACCTCAGCAATCTGGTTGGGGCTGTCCACACGGAGCRGGGAGGTCCCACAGCCCTCACAGGAGGGCTGCCGAGTGAGCGGTTGTTGCAGTAAGATGGAGGGGACGAGGTGGTAAAACACATGGAGCGTATTGATTGGGAAGGCCGGAGTTACGGGTGGTCCCGGTGGTGAGGGGGAAGCTTGTGGGCACTGTGATAGAGTGGTGGTCGGAGGCCTCGTTCAAAGGGAGACGGTGAGAGCTTTCTGCATAGTTCTCAGAGTAAAAAATGGCCAACCGTGGCAAACGCAGCGCCACGAAGCGCGTGGGCCRGCTCAGCGCCCTTGCCGTTCATCTAAAGTAGAATAGAGAAGGAAGGAGAAAAGGAATGAAGCGAAATGCAGGAAAATAAATACCTGCCTGCCTCCGAAGAGGGCAAAGCCATCCCCTCCTTGGACGGTCGTTGGCAGTGACTCCGTTTGCCATCCCTGCTTTCCGCAGAGTCTCCTGCCCTGAGGTTGTCAGAGAAGGGCTGGTCCTCTCTAGAAGTGGCACTTTCTAGAAAGCCGTTAGTGAGCTACATCCTGTGGTTTCCTCTGCGAAGGGTCGTATGCATGGGCAGCTACTGAACCCCACAAAATAATTTAGGGTATTGAAACCAATTCCAGACTCGGACAAAAATGCATCATGCTGTATTTTTCCTCCAAGCATACTTAATTCAGCATCTTGGCAATGAAACCCTCCCAGGGAGCAGTAACCCTACATATATTGCTCTCCTTTCTGGTGGTAGTGGGATTTTTTGTCTGTATTCTTGAYCTGCTGTCCATGAAGCACAGACGCGGAGCAGGAGGTGCTGGGGACGGAGGAGTCGCCTGCCTGAAGCCRCGGTGGGCGGCCTGGGAGGCTTGTGGGTGCGTGGTTATTTCTAAGTCCTTCATGTTATGTGTGTTCCTGCCGCAAAAGCCAGCTGAAGCTTTGGTTCGCGGTGGCTGTGGCCTCCAAAGGGAAGCGCAAAGGTGCTGAGCGTGGTGTAAGGATTTGTATGTTGGTCCGTCCACTGTTCCTTCCTGTTAAAAGACATGTCTTCTCACTGCATCTGCTCAGCCACGCTCCGCTACAGGCAGGCTAGAAGACCTCTAATGCCCGTTTGGACCCAGTCCTTTGATGCAGAGGATCCACAGGGTGTTATAGCTCAGGATGGTGGCCGGGAGCAAGAGGAAGAAGTGCCGGTGAAGGCACCAGCCTTGAGACCAGAGGTTGCCTGCAACTCCAGGCAGGATTGCGGTAACCTTGTAGCTGTAACATATCGCTGGTGCCAACAGTAAATTCTCAGCGAGTGACAACGGCTGTAAAGCACGTATTGTCGAAGGGAAAGGGTGAGTAATGCCGTTCTCTGCTGTCTTCTCAAAAGGAGTAGGCAAGGCAGAAAGGACAAACGAGCTATGAGCAGCTCGTGATAGATTTGCTGGGGGAGCTGGGCAAAGGAAACAGCTAAACTTTGGAGCGCTGGAGTGTGGGAGTTGCTGCTGTATGGAGCTGCCTGGGAGAGGGGCCCTGGCAGGGTATGTGATGCTCTCTGGTGTGAAGCCCTGGTCAGCAAAGAGCAGAATCAGAGTGGAGCAAACCAGAGCATCCAACAGAGTCAGGCTGTGTCTTCTTCTGACAGCCGGCTCTGGAGCGGAGCTGGTGCCATGGGGAGCCAGGTTTGCTGAGATCCTGGGAGCAGGGCCAGAGCGGGAATGCCAGATCTGCAGGGAGCGCTGAGGTCAAATTGTGGYCCTAGTATAAGCTCAGTGGATATGAACTTCAGGTTTTTGGCCTAATTTAGGATGTGTTTGTGGAGTGGCTCCATTTCCTGGTCCATTGGTTGGATACAAGCCACAGAAGTCTATGGGATGTGTTATGATGCCCATGAGCTGCTTAGAGCAAATTCGTTCCTTCCCTTTTCGTTGTCTTGGAGACTTACAGGAAGCTCTTCTGGGAGGGTTCGGTGCAATCCTTTTACAAAGGTGGTAACTCAGCTGAGCAATTGCCTCCTGAAATGGATGAGACAGGCAGGAATGATTGCACTGAAACAGTTTTCCAGCCTGTGCCCTCACGCCTGTACGTGTTGGTAGAGGACACGATGCCAAAGCCCCGTTGGTGAGCATATGCCAGGCCTGGGTCTGAGAGGTGCTGCAGAGTGGACTTGGCCAGGAACTGCATCCAAGCAGTGTAGGAGAAAGTGGAAGCGCTTGGATCATTCTAAGGAGCAGCGTCCGCACTGGCTTGCTGCCCCAGTGAGTTGTGGAGCCTGAATTTAGGGTTTCTGCTGGCAAGAACAAGTGCAGGGCATGTCCTGAGGGGGGGCTCCGACTTGCCTTGCTTTACTTTACAGTTTAGATATGCAGGGACCAGGCTGATGCATGGAATATAAATCCATTGCTGAGGATGTTAACATCTCGTCGTCAGGAGGGAGGATGTAGCTTTGGGGGAGAGCCGAAATTATTGCTTCAGGGGAAAGCGGCGGTGTCCTAGTGAAGGTCGAATGGTGGAGGCAGTGGCACAGCACCATCGCTGGGTGCTTGGTGGATGCCGGAGTTGTACAGCTCTGATTTACTCATATTTGAAAAATGCTGGCAAGAGGGCGAAGCAAAGTAAAACATGAACAGATTTAGGATTCAGCTACTCCTGATACTGCCTAGTTGCTGCATGGCTTGGAGTGCTCAGTGGCCAGATTTTTCCTTTTTTGCAGCCTGCTTTACACCGTGTGAAAGGGTTAAAGGCAATGAAAATGGGTAAGAACTCTCTGTAGTACCGAGTCCCGATTCTAATTGATTTTGAAGGCAGTTACGGTTAATGCCATCCAGGCAGGAGCTTGAGAGCGCTGGAGGAGTGCGCTGGAAGTTTAATAAACTTGCTACTTCTCAGATAGACGCTACATGCTGCAAAAAAGGTGTCTGTGCTGGTGGGACATTGCAAACACTGCTCATTTTAGCTACGCTGTTGCTAGATCCTGCTGTTTCTGCTGCATTTATTCTTGCGTTATCTGACCTGCCAAGATCCACAGTTCTTCGCTGTACGATCACGGATTGCTGTGGTTCCAAGAGAAAGCAAAATATCACGTGGTCTGCACAAGGAGACGTGATACAATCCACAGCCAGTTTCYGGTTAAAGTTACTATTTGGTATTTTAAAAGGGTAAGATAAAATCTTTTTCTTTAGCTAGATTTTTGCATGCATGGTTGTCAGTCTGCCTTGATTTTCGTGTTTGCGACAAGGTCTAAATGTACTTTGCATCTAAAGATCAGTGGGTTTCTGTCTAATACGGCTCTGGTTTAGTTGTTTGGGGTTTTTTTTTGTTTTAAGTCAGGTGCATTCAAAGACCTCTCCCGAGAGAGGGTAACTCATGGAGAAAAACACCCCAAATAAGGCAGCACTACGTGAATACACAAAGCAACCAGTTTGAAGAGTGTCATCCAGTCAGAGCCTGCAGGATAACGTTAGGAGTTGTCTGTCCCTTTCTCCTGCGGAATTACTGTTATTTCTAAGCAATTCTCCACTGGCTTAATAGCAAGCAGGGCTGCGGGAAGGAGCTGTCAGGCTGGATGGCAGAGGCTGCAGCTTCTTTGTGGGACGTACCTTTGCAAAATGCCACTGCTTTAAGGTCTCCTAATTCCTCCCAGTGCCCAGAGACTGTAGCTTGGAAAAAAAAACAAAACACAAAACARACAAAACAAAAGGCAAAACCCAGAACCCCACTGTGCGGTGAGAAATATCAGTGCGACTGCCCCACGTACRCATATATAACATTTTCGAGGTGCCAGTCACCCTGTCCCTCCCACCGCCACGCTGCACGCCAGCGGGAGCGCATCATGTTCTGCTGTTGGTCTCATCCGAGCCGGGCGTCACCCGTCGGGTCCCAGCTCTGTTTCGTTGGGGCCGCGGCCCGGCTCTGCGGTCTGGTCCCCGTGAAACGCTGGGGAAGGCAGCGGCGTTCCCGTGGTTAGCACCGTAGTGGTAGCGCGACTCAAATCCGAGCCGCACCAGAAACGAGGAGCTACGGCAGGAGGATGTAGGCTGGGGTGGCATTCAGTCCTGTGTTTGCTTTCCAGCTCTGCTCAGATGACTGAGAAAAATCCGTTCCTTCCCGTGTTTCCCTTTCAACCTCTGATTTTCTTGTCTGCTCGTAGAGATTTGTAAGCTCGTTGCTCTGTTTGTGCTTCATATACTGCCCTGCCTCGGAAGACTCAGTCACGAGGGAAGAGACCTCCAGGCATCTCCGAATTCGAAGCTGCTGAGCCACTGTCCTCCTTCCAGGTGGGACTGATCAGAGCAGAAGTCCTTATGTCCTGACTGTTGATCGTGCCAGCAGGTGCTAATGCGGAGCTGCCCCAAAACAGATTAAATCATGCTCTTTTCTCTGTGGGTAATTAATTGCTAAGAAGATCCAGTAGATCCAAACCTCCGAAGGTAGCGCAGAATTACAGCTCTAGCGTAGTAGTTTGCTTGCGAGTCTTTGTGGCAAGAAAATGTCAATCTTAAGTGCTTGGATTTTTCCCCCTTATGATCTRCTGTATCTGGAATACGCTCAGACTGGTGCCTAGGGCCTGCCAACACGACAAATGGCAGGTTGCGTGTTGTCGTTYGTCTACAAGGTTGCAGCTAGTCTGACCCGACGGTTCTCAAATCCCAAGCCCCTGCTWACCAGCCTGCTAAGCGTTAAAATGGCAAATAATAGCTACAGTAGACTGTGACTGGTTTTAAACACAGTTTAAAAGGATATGTACCAGGCTGAATAATAGGCTTTGCCTGGCAGTGTGTCTTATTTACATGAATTGCAGCAGGCAGCCCTTTAATTGGRATAATTACATACGGAAAGGGAGTGCACTCCAGTGCTGCAAGATGCCTTGGAAAATGCTGGGAATATTTGATCAGCTCCAAAGARGAGCAAACTTGCCTTCATTTCTCACGCCATTTGTCCCGTGTTCGCCACTGAAGACCCTTTCTCCATGTTTTTAGAATAACTGATGGGCATCCGTTCATTTGAAATTCCCAAATAAGAAACAGGATGAATTTCAAGCTGCAAAGTTCACAKCTGGGTCTACACATTCAGAGGCTGTTTAGACCTGAAGGCTTAAAATTCATTCCTTTCTCAGAAAAACACGTTTCTAAATTTCCTGAGTGCTCACCTACTTGTAAACATCTCTTTAGGGCACATTATATCAAATCTAGCAGCAGAGAAGACTACTAAATCCACGAGACAGTCATCTGGATCCCCTGACCTCTCCTTTGCCCTGTGCCTTCACCRATGCTGTCATCAAACAGCCATGCAGCCTTTTTTCTCCTCCTTCTCACTACTCTTTTCATCCCCTGGGTGTCATTAATCCTGCTGTTTATCCCTCCAGAACACCTCCAAATTAATCCTTTTCCCCCCCTGTCAGCACTGTTTAGGGTCTGAACACTTTGCTGTGCTACTCCGAGTTCAAACGGTGAGCAGAGGAGCATTCRAAATTAAGATATTGATAGCTCAAGCCTCCCTCAGATCCTTATCGTTATGTAAAACACAGCCAAAGTCAAGTGCTTCCCTTTCCTTAGATCACCTCTTTATTGAATTCAGGCATCTCATTTTCATCTTCAAAGCGCTCTGCAGTGTCCTTCTGCATCTCTAATCGCAGATCTCAGCACCCTGCTCCACTCCCTCTGACCCTTCCTTTATTTTCCACGCTGGGGTCTGTGTCCACATTCCTTTGGGGCTGCCGCTGCGTACGGAGTTGCCTGTCTATCCATCCCCGTTCAGGGAGCCATCCGCCCTCACCACCGCTCTCGCGCCCGGATGAGCCGTGGTGGCTCCGAATCGGAGGCCAGGCATGAGATGCCCCGAGCTCGGATGGGGATGGCGTGGGGTGTGAAGGTGAGGTGCCAGTCACCACTTGGGCGCCCTCACCTTGTGGTGGGTAGAAGCAAGTAAAGAAGAAGCAAGGAGCAGGAAGAAAGCAAAATCAAGGTTTAAAAATCGGGGTAAATAGCAATGGATAGCTAGACTAAATTTAAAAATTATAACCGTTTCCGAGGACAGAATGGTGCCTTGCCTTGCGTCTGTACTGCGCGTTGCCCTGCAAGAACGGACRAGCGTCAGTCAGAGCAGAGCTCTTTGGGTTCGGTGGTTCTGTTTGGAGCAGACAACGAAATAAGGTGAATTGCTGAATCTCTTTACTAGGGTGAAGAGACAGCAAAGTGATAGACTCCTTAGCCTGTATATGTTTGAGGTAAGCACTTAGCTACTGTTCTGTGGAGTTGATTTAAGACAGATGAATTCAGAAGGGGATCGCAGTGGCTCAACAGCAGAAGAAAATTCTCTTCAGAAAGAGCTGTCGGCCCGTCAGCTGGAARAGGAGGCTCTGGCGCCCGAGGAGTGGGCAGAGAGCAATGGGGGATGTTCCTGGGGATCCAGATCCCGAGCCCATTGYGTTTTCTCGAAGGGAATATGTATGAGACGAGGTCTAGCTGCCTTGCAGAAGCTGATCCTGCGCCTACCACTGGCAGTGGAGAGCTTCGCTCTGTTATTGATTTCTCTGCGGCTGTTGCTGCTTGCTGGAGGCTGTGTTTGGTTTCTCAGACTTCTCCGAGTCTCCTGTCAAACCAACGCGCTCATTTAAGGCCTGAGCTTGTTCTCTGTGTTCAGGTCCTTGACATCTTTTAGCGAGGAGAAGGGGACTGAAGCCTCAGGTCAGTGGGGGGAAATCCTTGTGACCTCCTTCATGGGGCACGGCCACACTCTGGCTGCCAGTGATGCCGTTTCCCCGGGGAACGTTGTGCGGCTTGACTGGTTGTTCTCTTAGGATAAGCAGGTTTCTTGCCAGTAAGCGTTTCACCTTGGGGGTGAGTATCTTCTGGGAAGCTGGCCGTGACAGAAGGCAGCGAGCTGGGTACTTGCTTCAGGCACATCACATGTTTCTGCACCCTCCGTAACCAGCACAAAGCGGCGATGGGGCTCAGGCCAGCTGGACCGTTAAGACAGTGCCACCAAACATGGCCTTCACTGCCCATAGCAGTTCCCATGCTCTCCGTAAGGATGCCGGCAAAACGCTCCGGGAGCAGTTTTTCATTTGCCTGAGCCTCCTGGAAGGAGGAGAGAGGCAGAAGATGTCGGAGCTCTCCGAGACCCTTGCAGAACCGGCACAGACGGCGAGGAATTCCCTCCCGATGTGCCGTGAATGTGCTGCTGCGCCACTGTGCCCATTTTAAGGCAGATTCTGACTCTTTTTGTACCGGCACACTGCGGGATGCATCCCATAGAGGTGGAGGCCTCACGGCAGGGGCCAGTGAGGTGGAGAGGAGCCATTGCTGAAGGACTATTAGCTTTGGGAAGGCTCGGGCCTTTGGGTGTTGGAAATTCCACCCCCCCCCACCGGTGAGGCCCTCTGGCCTGAGGGGGGCTTTGGGAATGCAATATCTTCTCCATCTAATGCCTTGGGGGGCTTCTGGTAGGACGCTGAGGCCCAGCTGAAAGACCYGCTTCGTGCAGTCTGGGAAGAACAACGGTGATCTTTCCCAGTCGACAATAACCTTTTCTCCACACCAGGGGAAAAACGTGTGCTGCTTGATGRCACGTGTTTGGTCTCCTGACCTGGTGCTGCAGGTACAGCCTTTGCTCCCCGTTCCCACAGGAGAGCCCGTGGGACGTGCTAGTAGCCGGCAGGAGGTGCCGGCCAGCCGCGGTGCAGGCAGTCCCGAGGCTCAGCCCCAGCACCAGGTGCAGCCCAGGCGATTGGGCCCTTTGCCGGGAYGGATGAGGTGGTGAACGGCGCTGGAAGGTGCCACGGGCATGGATGGAGCAGCCCAGCATGCTCTGGCCRGATGCAGCCCCTGGCAAGGCAGGGAAGGGTGTCTGAGAGGACTTCAGGCATGAAGTCCTGCCTGGAGGTGTTTTAAGATGGCTCTGGAGGCTTGCCGAGTCTCTAAGCACCATCTGTGGAGACGTTGCAAGGYGTTTGTGAGCCAGGGATGAAAACCTGTCCCCTGCGCCGGGCTGTGTGTGAGCTCTGCGCCGTTTAGCACCCGGCGCAAGCGAAACGGCTCCAGCTCCTGCCACCCTGCCTCGCTCCATCCTCATCTCCGCTTGAACCGTGCGTCCTCGCAGCCGGGAAAGCAGCCGGCATTGCCTTTTGCTCCTAGGGCCGGGAAGAAACTGCTCAAACCTTGTTTTGTGCTTGCTGCTCGGTGCAATGTAATAGTTTCCAGTGCGTCCAGTAAAGCAATAAGATTCCCAGGTGGGGAATCAAGAGGAAATCTGAAAAGAGACGGGGACAGGTGACAGTCCGCAGTGACCGCCGGGGAAGTCGCTGCCCTCGGGGTTTAGCTCCAGTGCTGTTAGCGCTTCATTTAATGATTCTCTCCCCTGCTCCTTGGGTGAAGTATCTACTGGTCTGAGTTCATTAAATAAAGGCATTCTGTGATCCCGAAATGGTGGGAATACACGTCACGTTTTCGGAGCCCTGCAGAAGGACGTTTTTATTACGCTTTGCGCTGTGCCGGGAACAACGTTCCCGTAAACCGGACAAATATTCCTCAGCCCCTCCTAGGACTCTCCTAGCCACCTTTTAAAAATAAATGTAAAAAAATGCTCTGAAGAGGAACCAGCCTGCCGTGGCATCAGGATTATTCTGAGAGCTTTTATTTGTTTCTATTCTGAGTGCCGTCCCCCCTGCCTTGGCGCTGCAGCCCTTCAAACCAGGAACCGTTCCAGCTCCTCCCGGAGACGGTGGCAGAAATCCCATTCCTGGCTGTAGGTGGAGGGTCAGATGCACAAGCCGCCGCTGGATCCCGCTGAATTTCCAGGTTACGGGCACCTCGTGCACGCACCTTTGCAGCTTTTCCAATGCAGAAAGCTGGGTTTTGCTGTGAAGCACCTGCGGGCGCTCTGGAGTGGTGTCAGTGAAGCGCGGCTGGCTTTGGGCTCTCRCCTTAGGGGCTGCCTGGGTCGCAATAGCCGAAGAGCGGAACAGACAGACACACRGACAGGTTTTGTTATTGGTGTTACTGTTACGACTGAAGGAGCGCTAGGCACTGCACAAAGCCTGGAGTTCCTGCTGCAAGGAGTTTGCAGTCCAGATATACGACTGAAGGCTGGTGCTAGGCTGGCCAAGGAGCTGGTGCTGGTCAGTGGAAAAGGCAGCTTTCCCACCTTAACGTAATCTGAGCTTTCCTTTTCAGGAAGATGACATGCATAGAGCTTTCCGCCAGCAGGAGCAGGTCCRAGCCCTGGGAAGACAAAGCAGTGGAAGCTTGTAGAAAGCCCCCTCCTTGCTACCTGTCTTAGGGCAGCAGCCTGGACGGGTCAGCTCGGACTGCTGAGCCTGATCCTCCGTGGCTGCAAGCCGTCCTGCAGTTGATGTCCGTGTCGGGAGGACCCACATTTGCTTAGGCCACACGGCACTTCCCCAGACCCCCCAGTAAACACGCTTCCACTAAGAAAAGTTCAAAAGCCACGACTGCAATGTGCGGCGGGAGCATGGGGAGAGCAGGAGAGATCATTGCTTCATCCCGCTAAGAAGATGCATTTTCAAATGACTCACAAGTATGTAGACGCTCGGCTCCCTTTGAAGTTCAGTAGTGTTTTGCTTCGGCCTAGTTTAACTGGGGGGTGCAGAGCTGTCCCGGCAGTTACACACCCAACTGCTAAGGCTCAGGCGCAGCCTTGTGTCTGGGCTGAGACACACGTTGCAGCTACACACGTAAATGCTTCCAGACCTCAGCTGGTAAGTCCACGCGGCGCGACAAGGAAACACGTGAACTTGAATTTCTGCGTCTGCCTGGCACAGGCGTGCCCTTGGTCCCTCTTGTGAAGTCTAGCTCAAAAGAAAAGGCCTGGCCTTCTGTGACGGGAATTTTGGAGCACCTCCAGGTCTTCTCCCTCTCCACACAGGTGCTTCTGTGTATTTCCAGCTGCACTCGATACGCTCGGGACTTGGACTAGTCTAGCGTGAAGTGATCAGAGCAAGACTGCGTCTGGGCTGGGGACACAGGGGAAATGCAGTCCACTTAATGCTATCGTCTTTCTGAAATTGTTTTTCCTTCTGATGTTGGAAGCAACACGCAAAATCAGTGTTGTAGAAAGATTAGGAAAAAAAATCATTTTGCTTTGCTTTTCAGTTTCTTTATTATGCTCTTTGATAGATCTTGATGCCTATCCTACATATAGTGAATTTATCACTTTGTACATTGTCTGGGCGGTTCTTACACATGATAGTTGCCTTGGGAGTAGGAGCRGAGGAGAAGCAGGAAAATGATACTTGAAAATTGCAAAAAAATAGCATGGGAAGGCTTGAGAGCAAGGCTTGGATTTGAAACTATTTTTGTTTCTAAATTAACTTGGTATCATTTTTTTAAAGAGATTCCAGTGTGTATTTCAGTCCAGAAAGGGCTGTGCACTGAAGCCATAGGATATGTCATGAAAATATATGTCTAGTCTTAATTAGCACTGAGTAGTATGCTTCTGTTCTTGGTATTTCTACAYGTTTGGTTGACTGCACATAGATAGACGGTCTAGTGATGCTCGTGGTATTCTTGTGCTAAACTTGGACTCAGAGYGTGTAAATGCTTGAGCGCAGCCCCTGCAGGGGAGGCGGGCAGGGAGCCTCTTCCCAGCCCGGCTCCCAGCTGTGGCTGATGTCTCCCCATCTGCAGGTCCTGGATCCCCCAAAAACTGTTATTGGCCTGGGAATCGATACGCTTTCTTCTCCTGGTGCTCGCTTTGCCCAAGGAGGGAGCTGTCTCTCCGTGGAGGTACCGGGCAGGGATCTATTTACCACGTTCATGGTTCTCCTGTGCGGGTGGTACGTGACCATGAAGTTTGTGCCTCTGCTGCACCTCCTTCCTCCACGGGATATGGGAAAAGCCTGTGTTTGGTGRGGCACTGAGGAGGAGAGATGAGAGTTAAGTCGGACAGAAGGCATGCAAGCGAGGGAGAGGCAGCACTAGCAGTGAAGTAAGGAGCCTGGGTTATTTAAGGCTCTGCTAGGAAAGCGGTAATCACCCAGCTGTTGCCTTAACTTTTAATGGGGCTGTTTGCATATGTTAGGAGAGCGTTAGTGAGATCTGCCTGTGAGAAGACAAGGGAGGAGGCAGCCAGACTGGAAATGATCATGGGTGTAAAAGCTGTCTGCACTGTCAGTGTTGCTACCCTTGTGCAAGTCTTGATACGCTACATGGAAAACTGAATGCCATTATCTAAGCTGGCTTTATTTAAATCCTTGTACCAGCTTCCTATGACTATGCAGGCCTGTTGTGTGATCGGTGCTCCCAAAGCTATGATGATATTTCCCCATCAGCAGAGCTGAACATAACTCTGGAAAAATACTGGGCAGGGGGGAAATGTTGTTCACTGCATTTTTTTCGAGCCATATCATATTGGATTACTGCGAGGATGCTAGCGCCACGCATGCCGGGCCAACTGCGGCATCATCTGCTGTCACGGGGCACGCCRTGCAGAGGTTGCTGGTTGGTTGTTTTCCATAGGATAATGAATAATTCCTCTTTCAGATGGCAGGGCAGGAACTTATTTTTATATTAAATAAAAAAAGTTTGTAAGGTTCTAGGCTACAGTTTTAACCACCATGGAGCAGAGCAGGCCTAGGTTTGGAGGCTGCAATAGGCTATCATGTTCATGCCATTGAGGACTACCCAAGTGGGGCACTCCTCTCCAGGTTGGGACTGAGAGTTCAGTTTGCCTGGAGCTGGCCCAGGTTCCCAGCACTTAGCATCTCCCACGGGAAGATGTCAGATTATTCACCTGGGTCAGGAGGGAAAGTCAGTCCTTGGGTTTCCCTGCAATTGTGTCTGCTTCCAAGCTTGTTCCTGTAATAAAAGGAGAATTTATCACTCGAAGAAAAATCTGATCTTGATTTTAAAACTTCCCATGACMAAAGAATCCATCAACCCTTACTAGTATTTTCCCTTGTGGTTAATTACCCTTGTGACTGAAAATCTGCACCTCGCTTTTAGTGTGACTTGGTTTAGCTTCAACTTCCAGCCGTTAGATCATGCTGTAGCTGTTCCTGATCGAAGAGCGCTCARTTAGCTAATTTGCTTTCCCTGTGGGTACTTCTAGACTAATGCTGTCAACCCATAACCTTCACTTGGCAGAGTTTGCTTTAGGAGGAGTCAGGGAAATGGAGCAACTYACTTGCTCTGTATTTAACATGCTTTAAAGATTGGAACAAGCTACTTTTGAAGACAGGCTTAAGTAAGCACAGTTGCTTTTTCTTTTCCTTCTGTGGAATCGCTCCATATTGCTGTTCACGTGATGATGAACCAAAACCTCTGCCACCRTCAGAAAGCAGGTCTATGTCTGCTCCTGTCACTGGGGGAAACTACCAGGTGAATGGGCCAAAAATGAGAAGCTTGGTGAAGATGAGAAGGAGAACAGAAAACCCAARGCCCAGAAGCAAAACACCATGGGAAGCGAGGGAGGGTCCAGATACATGTGACAAGAGTACATGGGGCAGAGGAARGAAACACATGCTCATCTTAGTGTTCATGGGTGTTATGATCGTGTCTGGAGGGCCAGTTACATTGGGTTCCTGCTTTGTGAACCCCTTTACATACATAACACCAGCTGAAGCCATGCAAACTCAGCTTGGGGACTAAGGCTGTAGTTTACGTCTGATAGTGCGGTGATTAATCACTGCACAGACTGCCAAGGGAAGCGGTAGACTCTTCCTCTCTGGGGATCTTCAGGCAGCTGCAGGTTACTTCCCGGGCTTGAGGTGGGTCTAACAACGCAAAATGCAATGGTCTGGGTTGCTCAGCAGATCAGAGCAGAGAGATGACAATCAAATATGTGGCGATGCATCACAGAAAAGAGAAGTGCAATGAAAAGTGCTGCTAATCATAACCAGCAGCGCGTGCATTGGTAACCCCACACAGCAGARGTGGGTTTTGAAGACACCCCTGCATCGTTTGGTGAGTGTTTACAGGGGATCCTACCAGTGCCTACGAGATGCCTGGKGAAAAAATGGTCTGGTTTGTTGCAATATATAGGATATTTGTAACACATTGCTCATATATTTTGCATTGTGCATGCGCTCCTGAGTATTCAAATCCTTCTCGCTGTCAGAGAGGAGAAGCATATGACTTGAATGTTAAATTTGTAGGGAGAGTGGTATTCGTTTGCTGGAGTAGGGAAGAAACTGCTCAGGTAACAGTTAGGTAAAAAAGCCTGGGCTCTGCATCCTGGAGAACTCTTTCTGCTTCYCTCAGGGTCACGGGTGCAGGAAGGTCCTCCTTCCTCTGGTACGCTGCCAGAAACCCAGTGCCTGGTGGCCAGAGTGCAAGAGTTGGGGCTGAGATGATGCCTTYCAGCTCCTTGCCCTGAGGGTTGGGATTGTAGTGATGGTTTCTGATCCTTCCTGGTCCGGTSATGTTTCACTTGGGTTGTTCTGACCCTCAGAGAAACCAGGAGTGGCATGGATCCAGCCCCAGGAGCTTGGCTGTGCCCATCTAAGTTCAGTCTAATTTTCAGGTCTTGAAGAGGTGCAATATCCATTTCCTGCATTTGAAGGCTCCTGCCAATAATCACCTTGGAGATTCGGTGCCAGTCATCCCTTTTTTTTTTTAATTTACTCTAGTTCTGCCCTTTGCATCTACAAACCGATCCCTCTGCATCTTTGCTCTTTGCCACCTGGAAGCATTCAGCAGGTTTTGTTCGGCCCATCTTAGCAACGGCTGACTTGGGCTTGGTTTCTCTTGCTCATCGCTTGAGCCCCCGACTACCTCTGYGTTTCTTCTCAGGCCTGGGTTCAGTCGGTGTGGCTCCGTACTGCAGAGCCAGGTTCCCGCTGCGAGGACAGGACTCACCTACCCGCGCTGCGTTCCCACYGCGTTGACATCTCCATGTGGCACCGGCCTTTTGCTGCCCAGTCGCTCTTCGTGAACGTAGTTCATCTGTTCTCGCCATGCTCACTTAGACCGTGACCTTCACCGTTTACTGTGTTGGACTTTCTGGGTGAAGCCCATCTCCAGTCTTAGCAGGACAGAATTACACCCCAAAGGGTGTAATTCAGCCCCTGGCAAAGAAAAGGCATGGTGCCTGGGGTGATTTTCATGCTATATTCCTACTGATTTCTTATATATCTTCCTCTCCCCGCAGTAGCTTGTATGTAACGTGCCCCTTGGCTTTCCCCRTTGAAGAGCTACGTTGCTATTTGTATTGCATGACCACACTAACCTTTTGGACCCCCCAGCGTTGGGCGTTATCAAATGCACAGAATATGGTCCATGAAGAGCTAATCTAATTGTATGACGTGAAAGACAACCAGGGAGTTCAGAGAAGCCCAGGAGCTGCGTGTGTAACTGTTGTCCTGTTTTYCCCTTTGCGTGTTTTAGTGGAGCTCTCAGCAGCGAGCCGGTGACGGTTTGCATCAGGTCAGTACCAGCCTGACCGATGCCAGACCCCTTCTTTGGTTCAGTTTGGTGTGTTTATAATTTTATTACTTCTGAGCGTTTGGAGAAAATGAAGACTAATTGCCCCAAATCGCTATCCCCAGAGTTTATTTTCTGAAGATTTTCCAATAAATACCAAGATCTCCATTACAGTAAATAATTGCAGTAGCTGAAAACCRGCAGCCCGATCTGATAACCTCAACCGTTCCGCAGTTCTGCGATAACGCTTGGGGCTTTTGTGCCCGTTCTGATTCAGCAGCATTAGCAATAATATAACAGCAATAATACAGCGGCATTAAATGAGCCAGCAGCAYAAATTCTCAGCTAATCAGTCTCAATTATAACTTATCTTTGGAAGACAAAAATTAAAATATTCTTTGAAAAGAAAGCCTTTTGATTAAAAGCTTGACAACTTGCACWTTTGGAGATTGGAGCAAAAATCTGCATTGAGGGAATAGAAAAATTATAAACCTCTCATCATTTGTGACAGTGAACTGCTCTTGCATTTTTGCTGAAAAAAATATCATAGCGTACCCTCGATCACAGAAGACATTRTTGTTGGCTCTGAGTGAAAAATGACAACGCTGTGCTGGCTTTCTAGCCCCTGGCTCATTTTATAACGTATACTTTGCAGCAGGGCTTCCGGGGGGCCTGTCTGTGTCGTGGATTTAAGAGGTCCAGGTGCCTCCCTTCACCCAGAAATCTTCCCTGTCGAAGGTTTAAATAGTAGCACGTTTTATGCTCGCAGTTTCTCAGGGAGGGCCCGCTGTTTCTCCCGGTTTATAAGCACAGTTCCTGCAGATTCGAGAGACCTGCACTGATTTGAAAGTCGTGCGGCTTTCAACGTAAGGCAGCCTTGCTAGGCTGGAGAGCAGGAGCAGCAGCTGACAGTCATTCTCATGAAGAACCGCAGCTTCCCGGCCCCGCTGCTGTCCGGGCTGCCTGCCGTCCCGCCAGCTCCTGGCTTAGGCAAGCTGCTTCTTGGGGCTCAGCCTCCGTGCAAGGGGCGCCGGGCTGTGCCAAGCCTTAGCTCAKCTCGGTGCCCAGTTATGCTGTCCTTAACCCGGCTTTTCGGATGCGCTGTGGATTTATGCGGCTGACCCTCGCTGGTCCTCGCTTGGCTGGCACGGCAGCGGGAATTGAAAGTCAGTTCTTACAAACAGCCTGTTCCCAGCTGCCCCCCAGCACTTCCCCGCTAACAACGGTCATCCAGCAAATGGCATCTCCTCTYCCTGGCAAGAGCCTTTCCTTGAAGGAGGGGACACACAAAACAAATGCTTCCCGTGGTTCAGGGCTGTAGTGCAAGCCTCAGTAAAAACTGGTTGTTTCTTGGCTTGCTGCAAGAGCATAGCTAAGGCCCGTGCTTCCTCCGAGGGCATGCAGTTGGGGTTTTTTGACTCTTGTAGAGAGAAACATATCTGAAGATCTCCAAGCACTTTACAAGTGGATGGTTGCATCTCACAGGACTCCCTACCAGTAACGAAGTGATATCTCCCCCACTTTGCAGAAGGGTTACTGAGATGCAGAGCTGGAATCACCTCTCYGGAGCCATAGATGCGGCTCTGTAGGGAAGGGAGAGGGTTTTCTTTCCCCATGGACATCACGTAGTGCTGTGCCAGTGACCAGGGATGCCCAGAAGCCAGCCTGGAGCAGTGGCCTCCGATCTGTCCGGGGACAGCTGGGTGCCCTGCACTGCTGGGGCTCCCACAGCACGGGCAGGCTGCAGAGAGCATTGGGGTGGTTGGGGCATGGGGAGCAGAGATGTAGATATATAGTCATCGTCCTAGGTGTCTTCTGGCCACCATAAGCACGTCCCAGGCCAGCGGGCGCTCCTCTGAGCCATTCCCAGGCGTGGTTTGGGAGTTAGCACAAGCCTGTAACTATTCCCAATAGGCAGTTTGGATGTGGGCGGCAGATTTTGGAGGATAAGAGTTTATGGTTTGGACATGGGCTTTCCACGCCAGTTGTCCTCAGTAGCAGCAAACAGGCTGGGCGTGCTGACTTTAGCAGCATGGATGTGGCCTGAAAATATTCAGGCTCTCCTCCTGCAGGGGCCTTGGATCTCAGGCAGAAGAAAAATCCTGGTTTGGGCTTGAGGATTTACGTGTGGGTGGAGAGGATGAGTCTAGTCTTAAGACTGGGTTCAGCCCATGATTAATTGACTGTGTRGATAAACCCTTAATGAATCAGTGATGGGCTGGAGAAAAAAACCCTCGAGTGACTCAATTACCAGTTTCCTTCCCACGACAGCACGCTCGGTGTTCGTAGGCAAATGGACTCATTCCCAGGTTACATCGTGCTGAATGCAGCTCCGGAGAAAATTTTCCCAAGCCAAATTGCTCTTGACGATGCTTTTTATATACGCGCGGAGGGGCTCGCTGCTTGTAGAGGCTGACCGGAGTGCTAGAAATTCGGAGGGTTAGCAGTCACGGGAACATCTTGGCTTCAGAGCTGTTCATCACGAATGAGAGTACCTGCTAAGAGAATAAAAGGGGTTACAAGGAATAAGGATTAAAGAAACACATCTGGTTGAATCGTTTCTGACGGGAGAATTTTGCACAGCAAAATGCAGTTACACTGCAATTGAAAACAGTTTATGGAACGACATCAGTTAGGATGGAGGGTTTTTGACTATGTATTTATATGCACCATTTTCACGTTCTCATTACATTTTGATGCTATCCAAATGTCTCATGGCATTAAAATGTGATTCAGTTGTATCATCTCGTTTTATTTTGACTTGCCTAGAGTGTTTCAATCTGCATCAGGATATGCTAACRTATACTTAATATATAGAAGGCTACATATGAATATTCCAACATTGTCCTGATGGAATAACCTTTCGTGTTTGGACACGGCATGGAGCCCAGTCCAGAGCTCGGCCAGGGAGCAGTGAAGCCTGGCGCCAGGGAGCGAGGGCGGCGGTGGTGGGACATCCCACGGTGGTCCACAGGACGGCTGCTTCCTCAGGATGCCCCTCTTCTTTCTCTGCGCATGCTGATGGACTTGCTCTTAGATGGAGAGGAGAACTTCCATCTGATGGGAAAGGCCCCCACTCTGAATTTGATTTTGCTTTAAATTGGATGGCAAAATCAAAGCTTTTGTACTTTCATGGGACAGAAATTAAGACTGAAAAGCTGTACATGAATAATGTTAATTCTCTTGGCTGGAGCAGTGCCGCAGCAGAGCATGAAACATGGTGTTTCCACTAATCTGCTCACAGTACGTAGCAATGAAAYAAGTAAAAATGAAGCAAGTAAAAATGAAATTTTCTAAATAATAAATTTGAAACAAGAACTTTTGACTTTATGAAAACAAAATAGGAACATCTGACCTGGCTCTCGCTACGGGCTTTGCTGCTATCAGCACCTTCTCACGAAATGCTGGGGCTTTGATGAGACGGGACGTGCCGGTGGCCATGCTGCCTGCCAGTGCCGACAGCCGTGAGGCTGCGAGCTGCTGCGGGCGCTGCTCCGCTCACACGGCCCCGGAGAGCCAAGCACGGTTACCTTTCCAGCGCCTGTCCCGGAAGCCGGGTCGGGTCGTGGAGCGGCTCGGAGYGACGACGTTCTCTGCAGTGCGGGGTCTGCAAGACAAAGTTTGCAATTTATTGTAGAGGGAGTGCGCACACGGCTGGAATAAATTAAGGAAGATACTGTTAGATTACAAGAGCGACAATCTTCCGAGCAGCCAGCTAGATTTAATATAAGGGACTGAGCTTTCTTTCGGTGTTATCAATGTGATTAAATGTGTCTCCTTGATTTCGGTGGGAGTTGCTGAGCACCTGRTGTTTTGAAAACTTGTTTAACTGCCTGAGTAAAAGCCGGGAGCCCCCTTATAACAGGCCACCAAAGTTTCTATGAAATCGCCTCGGGGAGCCCGGGAACGGGAGCGCCGCGGGCCGGAGGAGGTGCTGCTCTCAGCAGCCGGGCCGCCCTGGGCAGCGAGCCTGGGAGCCCAGCGCCTCGCGAGAGCGTTCAGGATTTCTCCTACCGCAGTCAACTGGGAAGCGCCGGCTGCCTAACGGCTTCGGCATTAAGCGGGACTGCAGTTTCGCTTACGCTTTTGAGGTGATGATGCGTGCACGTACACAAAACGACCCGCTAATGAGCAACACCGCGTTACGCGGAGCAGGTGCCTCTGCGTCTGGCGCTGGTGGCAGAGCCGGGCTGCGTCTTCGCGCCCGCGCGAGGAAGAGCAGGGCAGCGTCGCCCAGCGCCTGCCTCGTTTCTAAGAGCTTTCTTTATCCTGCTCTTTCGCTGTGCAGCTTTCTGGGTCTTCTCGAGTCTTTTTTTGATAGATGGCACGGATTTGCCCTGGGCTTTTCATACGGTGCCTCTGAATGAGCACCGCAGGCGCGCTACCCTGTTGGCTGCCCCTTCTCATTGGTTTCTAACGATGTTTCTCCTTTATACGTAGTTCCCTTTTGTGAGATTAAACGTTACGGTCACGGACTTTTTAGCTTTATTGCTCCCGTCACGACGCTGAAGCGGGGTAGCTGTGCTTGTTATTACAGGATTGCTGCTGGATATTAATGTTTCCAGTCAGGCYCTGTACGTTGCTCAGGGCTGAATCACGAATGGCTTCTCTTCRGGGTTATGCTGCTTAAAAATTTAGTTCAGAGGAAGGAGGTGTGGTGGCCCCGGCCGCCGGCCCGCACTGCCAGGCTCCACGCAGCGTTTCAGCGAAGGCCCTTTGCTGGCTGGCCGAGGGAGGGAAGAGCAATCCTGCTTTGAYCTGCCTTACGTGACATTTGGCAACCAAGGAAATATATAAACAAGTAAGCAAAGGAATCTGCTTCTGGCCTCTTTTCTGGGTTCAAACAAGAGCTCTCCAAGCTGAGGCTTACGGGTGCCAAACTCGTCCCCGCCGCAAGAGAGTCAGCAGYCCAGGGCAGGGATGGAAGAACCGTCTTGCAGAGTTATTGATGTGTCTGTTTCTACTCTTTCAGGGTTACCTCTCCGAAGGCCTAGTGACAAAATGGTATCGCTCCCCTCGCCTCCTCCTCTCGCCGAACAACTACACCAAAGCCATCGACATGTGGGCAGCCGGCTGCATCCTGGCCGAGATGCTCACGGGGAGGATGCTCTTCGCCGGTACGTCTCGAACGATTTTTTTCCCCCTCCTTCCTTCTTTGCTTCCCAATCCGCAGGCCTGTCAAGGGTAAGACCGAGAGCACGGCAGAGTGAAGTCCCCTCTCTCGGCCCGCCACGCACCACCTATAGCAGCCCTGCAGCTCTCCTATGCCTGGTTATTAGGTGTTAGATGTGTCTCCACTACGCAGTGCCCCCAGGTCTCTGCCCTCCCCGCCGAGTGCCCCACGGCAGAGACGCTTTGCAAGACCCGCGAAGTGCGTTCAGCCGAAAACACGAGCCGAAACGGATAAAAGAGCAGTTCTGGTGAAACAACAAAATCTTTTTCTCTTACTGGGGTTTCAACAAAAAATTGAAGCTTCTTGTTAGGAGAAAAGATGCCTAAAAGAGTATGACAGGATGGAATATAAGGACACAGGATAATGTGGTCCTGTGCTAAGAGGTTTGTACTCTATGCAGTGGATTTAAACTGTGATTGGTATTTTGAATATATGTCTTTTCTTTGAAGGAGAACATTTTAATGCCACTACAGAATTGCAGCCAGAGGAGTTTCGCGTCGGGAGCGGTAAGGAGCTCGCTGTGAGCTGGCTGGTGTGAAGAGCTCGACTACAGTACTACATCGCCCTGCAGTTTTCTCAGTGATAGCTGTGAAATCCATAGTAAAAAATGAATTGGTGTCAAACCCTCTTGTAAAATCAAATATGTTCCACCGAGACCTATATACATGCTTAATCGTGTTTGCTGTGAGCCATTCCCAGGCTGCAGAGATCAGCGTGTGCCCTAAAACATTGTGCCTTCACAGCTATCTGGACTTGTCCTTATTAGCATCTAGCAAAAAGGGTCTGTTTCTTCAATCACATTAATGTAACTCAATTAACTTTTATGGTATTATCTCCAGATCCTGAGGCCAGATATTTTATGCATAGCAGGAATTAAGGGAAAGAATGGCATCACTGCGGAGGTGACTGCTGCTCCGCAGGGGCCGGGTGTCTGGGAGCGTCCTGATGCTGCACCCGTGTTCTTGAACGGCGCGTGGGTGTGCTGGTCTCGCAGCCGGGATTTCCGTTGTCCTTCCCGGCTCTGACCCTTGCCATGTGCRAATTTGGCAAGCTACAGGCTTCCCMTATAAGCAGGCGCTGGCAWTGTAAAGGTGCGCTGCAAAGAGAAGACAAAAAGCATCAGGAAGGAGGGTGTGATTTATCAGCACAGCATTTAGAGCTCAATTCTGATGCTCTTGAAAAGCAAATCTTTATTCAGTACATTTCCAAAAATGCTAATGTCAGGAGCAAAGGTGCAGTTCTTAGCTTTGTATCAAGCTGGGACATGGAGTCACTTATTCAAGGATGAAGCAGACGCTATCTGGCTATCAAAGAGCTACCTGCCTCCCCAAAGGACGCAGCGATGCTGCTGCTTTGTTATCGTTACCGTTGCCTATTAGTATTTGGAATGACAAGATCTAACACATTTCATAAGCAGCTGTTYGCAGAGTTTGGTAAATAAATAATTAGTTCCATTAATAATAGAGGAGAACACTTTCTTCAGAAATATTTCAGCGCGCTGCAGCGCTCTGCAGCTGAGGCTTCATTGCGGCTGCTCTGTCAGTGTCTTCGCGCTCAGCTTTCAGCTTCCGTCTTCCTTTTGTGAAGGCTGAAAATTCAAGAGTCAGTATCATTTAGAGGAGAGCATTGGAATTGCTCTGCRGTTTGCCTCCCTCTCCTTTCTCCCCCTTGGCTTCAGCCTCCCCTCCCAGAAATTTCCTAGTTCGGGGACGTCAGTCCCCGCGCTGCGAATTATGCACCAGCCCCGGGCTGCCTCTGCCGCCTCCTTGGGATATTCCAGCCACTGCGTGGGCTCCGTTTTCCCATCATGTCAAGGTGTAGCGGCTCGGAGTAATTGCCGTTCCGGCAGCATTACTTCTCTCCGCTTTATTTATTTATTTGGCTGCTCAGCTAAAGCCCCAGGGAAGGCAAATCTCACTCTCGTTCAGCAGCTCCCTGCCGCTTGGAGAGAGAAAACAAGGAGGTAAAGCTAAAGCAACAGGGAGCCGCGCCGGGCTGCAACGAAAGCAGCCTGTGCCTGGCCCGAGGGGCTCGGGGAGGGCGGCCGAAGCTCATGGCCACTGGTGGGAGATGTGGGGCTGAGGCACAGGGCGGGTTCGGTCCCCAGGGAGCCTCCGTCCACCGCTGCGCTTGCGCACGGTGCCTCTGCGACTCTGCAGGGCCTCTCCTGCCTTAAAACAGGCTTAGCAAATCCCTCGGGAGRCTCGATCGGTCCCCGTCTCTTCGCCAGGCGACGCGCGGAGCAGAGGCTGCGCCGGGGCCTCATCCTGCAGGGAGCTGCGGGGGTCTGTCGGGGACGGTGCGCCCCGAGATGTCAGCGCTGCCCCACGACCGTGTTGCTCTGCACATCTGCTCCTGCTGGTCCTCACTGCTGGCTAACGCAGGTGCAGCCCGTGTCCTTTGAGATCCGATCTGGCCTCAAACTTGCAGCTCCTGCCCTAGACCAGGGTAACATGATGCTTGGTGTTAAGCTGGGTGCTGTTACTGTGTGTAGCTGAAACCGCAGGGAAATCTGTCTGGACACTAAGTTAATCTCTGTTTTCAGATACAGTTTCTCATGTCAAACAGAAAATGAGACTTATTTATCTAGGTCCTTCTCTAACCGTCCCCATCATAGCACCCAAGCGCTCATCATTATCATGCTTTTGCCAAACTCTGCTTAACCTGTCTCAGTCTCACCTTGTTTATGGACACCTGGAGTAGAAGTTATGGTGCCTGGTATCAGACATCTACCTTGTAGATAACTGACCCAGTCCCTCAAGCTCCCCTTACGGTCAAGGCAGAGACGAGGGCAATTCCAGGGTGCAGTTCTTCTGGCCTCTTTTAGGTGTCTTCCRTCAGATGCGATTGATTGTGTGTTAAAAATATTTGTTTTTCATCACTGCTCATAAAGAGCGCCCAGACGACTATCTCAGAAGTGGACGCCGGTATTGCACATTGCTACAGTTAAATTAGATCAGTCCTATCCCTGCTGCCCGGGCAAGTTTCGAAACATTCAGAGACTCCGTGCCACAAAGCAGGAATACTGAAACCTGCTTAGCAGGTTGCTGTATGAGAGTCCACAGCAGAGTAAAGCTCATGAGAGAGGGTTCGGCAAGTCACAAATTAAGTTCAGCTAGACAAGTGCTGCACACATCGTTGTTTCTCTGCTTTTCATTAGTTTGCAGTTGCTTAATAAGCCCCCAGGTGATGGCAGRATACTTAGTTAATGGGTAGAGATCAAAACTGGAACTTTGAAACCACATACTCCTTTTGGGTATCTTTAAGAATAGGCTGTAGAGGTTTTATTGGAAGCTCTTGGTCTTGTGCCCAGTTTTTCTGACCTGCTTCTATAGCAGTAAATAAAAAAGAGCCGCTCATGAGCCCCAGCACGGGGGCGATATATCCATGTTGTCCAATTGCCTCTTGCGCTGCCTGGGCCTGGACCAACTGCACTTCTCTCGCAGTGCCAAGGCCGTGGGCTGTCTTACTTGCTGGAGCAGACATAGTCCTGGTGTCCAAAGAGACGGAGAGTTAAAAATCAGTCACTCAAAGTCGTTAAAAAAGGCAAAATGTCCCAGATGATCACCTGCGGCAACAGCGGTGGGAAATAACTGTTGCTCCCTTCTGTCATTCGGTTTTTGTACAAGTCCAGTCAGCGCCAGGTAGGACGTGTGTGAGTGTTCCCGTGTGTGTGTGTACGAAAGACAGCGAGAAAGCCAGTGCCTGAGGAGAGAATGGACACGTCAGAGGCTTGGGATGATACTAGCACTGCTCCAAAGACAGGATTTGGTAATTCGTAGCATCAGCAGAGCCAGGCAAGCCCCTTCCAGGGTTTTGCTCTCTTCAGAGCAGAGCTCACAGCCAAACAGCTAGTGCGAGCGTGAGGTAAGATGCAATGTCGCTGAATCCGGCCCCAGGGAAGGCTCTGGGCTGAGTGTGGGCCCTTGGATCTGTCCTTCCTGGCTATAAGGTTTTTAGCAAAAATGGTGAAAACTAGATGGCATGACGACTGGGGGAAAAAAAAGGAAACAGAAATGTATCGCTACCCCATTCCTATGTCTCTGTCTCACTGTATCTCCTGTACATGCCGAGACGGTACATGGAGAGGCAGGTTGAAGGGGAAGAAAAGAATTGCTCATTCTGGATGTGCCAGTCCCACATGGGACAGCRGGTCCTGCCTGGCTGGATGTCCCCTTGCCTGCCTAGATGTCCCTCTGCCCAGCTGGATGTCCCCCTGCCYGTCCCCTCTGCAGCAGCGTGTGCCCCGAACCTCCAGCTCCAGGTGGGGAGCGGGGACCCTCAACTCCCCCCTTAGCCCTGCTCCTTGATGGGCAGACGGGCTGTTGGTGCCTCAAAGAGTAAGAGGTCAGAAAATGCCAACTGAGGTTTCTAAATGTTACCTTTAATGTTAGTGGTAATTCTGGTAGAAAACCTGTCGCTGAACTGCTGTCCTCTCCTGGCCCTGGTGTCCCCCTTTGCCCTGTAGCCATACCTAGGCTTTGCAAAGACTTCAGGAAGGGAATAGAAATCAGTGAGGAATAGTTCTTTAATTTATTTACTCATCACCCCGACATAAGCAAGGGCAGGTTGTTTCTTCAGGGAAAAAACCCAGATAATCCAAAGCTAGCAAGAGCATAACACATCTCCGGTGGCTAAAATCTGGTTCATAGACCTTTGGAAAACGAAATAAAAGATATCCGCTCCCCACCATGAGCAGTGTAGAAAAGCAGGCAGAGTATCTGTAACAACCCCAACTGGGTTATACTTGCTTTGTAGATGGCAACAAATCCTGACCCTCCCAGGCAGGGGAAGCCTGGAGTCGAATCTGAACTGCTGCTTTATTGCATCTAAATTCAGGTCTGTGGCAAGGACTGGAGCATACGAGAGCCGATAGGAATTTTGCCTTTGGGTTCAGGGGGAGCAGGGTTACTGGAGGAGAAAAATCCTGCTGAGGAGCAGAGAAGCTGTCCTCCCTCTGGCCGGAGAGCCACACAGTTTGCAGAGCTGCAAATTATGGAGGCTTCTGCCTGCAAAACAGAGGCCTGAGAATTTGATGGTTTTATAAAATCTGAGCTCTTCTGTCAGTCATCTCGGCAGTTGCTGCAGCGCGGGGTGGATGGGCCTGCGATGCTCCGGGGCTGAGAAAGCAAGTCAGTCGGTCTGTTCAGCTCTCTCTGTTTTCAGTTGCCTCCTGTACTAGCACTAAGTGGTTTACAGCTCCCTCCAGTGATTTTCCACYCCTCTGCTTGCGGACACATATCCAAAAGCAGTGTCAATGGAAGAAATAGAAAATAGGAGAAAGAGAAGAGTCTTGAAGATCTTTGTGGGAATAGCCAGAGCGCTGCAAGGCTACGGAAGGCCGTATGGTGACTTTTTCCACGGGATCAGTCAGACATGTGTCTTACTTGCCAGGGAAGTCTATCAGGGCTTGGATGTTCATCCTAGACTTGCCTGTAAGCTTAGGGGAAGAATTTCCTTTTCAACAACGCATGCATGAAGCAGAGCTTCTAATCCCCTAGTCTGATAATGACACTTTGCATTTATTCTGTCTTTGGTTCATATTTTTCTTTTTGTGAATTAATGCGTTCAGAAGCTCCCCAGGAATTGCACAAATAGAGGATAATGGGTGGAGAATTGGGTTCCTATGAGCCATAGACTGCTCCAGGGTCAGTTAGCAGCTTCTCCCTGTGGAGAAACGTTGTGCCTTTGCACTGTGCTTGTGGCATTCAGGGCTCAGTGGCTGGACCTGCACTGGAAGGAGAAGAGCCACCAAGCCTTCTTGACTTTCAATGCCCTATCATTTTGATCCCAGTTTGGGAATTAGCCTGCGTAAGGAAAGCATTTGTTTCCTGTTGGTCATCTTTAGTTTCACCATTTTGCAAACTTCTGTTTCTTTAATGCGATTTCTCCTGATGAGGACACTCTGCCCTCCTTGCCAGCTGGACAGAGGTGCTGGGCCACGCACGCTCCATGGGCAGAGGCTCCATCCTCTTGCACAGGTCACCCGCGCGCCGCTTGTGAGCAAAGCTGCCGGAAAACTGTCAGTCAGACAGCAAGGAATGTGGTAGCGTGAAAATCCCCGTTGGTTTGTCCGCTCTGGACAGCTCACTATCTTAATGGATAGTCCTGGCTCTAGGGACAGAATATTTATAATCGGCGTTTCTGGCGGACAGAAGATCAATAGTACAACTCCGTGTTTATGCCAGGCAGCTTCTTTGTACACATAAGAAGCTGGAAATCGTCAGCAGAGCTCTTGGTCAAATTCAATACTGCGCTAAAGAATAGGATTAACCTTCATTAATTAGGCAGTTGGCTGTGCTCCACTCTGCTGGTGCTACTGTTTCTCGCTTATCACCGACTGCTAGCCAGTTCTGGGTGGAAGTTTAGGAATATGTGGATAAATATGTCTTCAAGGAGAAGGATTTAAAAAAATGTTTCCCAATACCAGTCGCTGGGATTCTCAACGTCACTGCCTTGAAGTTGCTCCCAACAGCTAGGCTGGATATGGCTAGAAAATTGCAATTGTTAAGCTCCTAGTGTGGAGAAATAGTGGAACCAGAGTTGAATAATAATATCTAGAGCTGGGCTGGTTCATCTGAGATTACGAACGAGCCCAGGCCTGGGCTCGCTTGAAGAGAGCAGCCAGCTGGGAGGCAGAGGAAAGCCCGTATTCCTCTCCTGGCATCCCGCAGCAACGCAGGCCCTTCCAGGCTTCGGAGGCTGTGGCAGGTACGTGGCAATTAGCCGCATCCCCTTTTTGCAGCGGGCTTGAGCGTGTTGCCTTTCACCATCCTGCTAATAGATATGAGCACCTGGGCTCCGTGATTTCGGCCGGGTAAGGTTTCTGCTTCACAGCTGTTTTCAGTAGTTGGCCAGGTTAGGCAAAGCATTACACTGACGCTCTGAAGGCTGTTTTAAAGTCATGTAGCATCTGCCCAAGCCTCTGTGAGCTTACAGAGTTTTATTACAGCAATTCAGTGCCGCGGTTCTGACAGACTGGGAGCCTACGGGTATTGCTGCGACTGAATTGCACTTGCACTGTAAATCAGGAGGGGAGATAAAGCCGGGATCCCCAAGCACCGATTTCGCCTGTGACGTGTGTGGCTTGGGCTGTGCAGCCGTGCCAGACCCCGCTCCGACCTTAGACTGCATAAATCAACTTTTTGTCAGAAAAAAAATGAAACTCATGTGGATTATACCAGGAGGGCTAATCATCTAGGTCAATTATGTACCCTTAAAAAGAGGGGACCTGATTTTCCTGGGGGGATAGCACATTATGTGTATCTGACCTAATGGATGGCTTGATCTTCACTATTTTGGAGCAGCTGGGAATCCCAGTGACACGATGAGCAGCTGGAGGTATGCCAGGCTTTGGGAACAGCTCCACTTATATAAGCGCCCATGTACAGATTGAGGCATCCCACCTGAGGACACTGACACCCTGGATGGTCATTTTGCCTGCTGCTGTGTAGAAGAAACAAAAGATAGCACTTTTAGCTTCATCCAGTAAAACACGGAGTCCTGCTGGCCTTGGAAAAGGTCAAGCAGGGCCAGAGATGTTGGCCGAGAGCCCCGCTGGACAGCACGGGGTGATTCTGCAGCTGGCTCTTTCCATGACTTTTGGACAGGTCTGGTGGGGGGTTCGGCAGGGGAAGAAGTTCCCCGCAGTTTCTGAACCCAGGAGCTGGCGATCCAAGCGATGCTCCACGGAGCTGCAGGGATGGCATATTGAAATGTGCCCAAATGGGCCAGTTCAAGGGAAGGCAAGAGGGACCGTGCTATCCTACCACTTTGGGGAATACCTGGCCAAGATGAAATGGGATTTTTGGTGCTGTGGATTGTCTTCCCTGTTCCTCTCCCCTCCTCCTCCCGCGTTCCCCTGTGGCAGGCTCGGATGGGTGGACAGGGAGCTGGGACCTTTCCCAGGCTTGAGCATGGTTGTGGGCACAGAGGAACTGCTGCTGAGCTGAGGAGAGGTAGCAAGAGAGAGAGCAACAGCAGCGTGGCATTCAAGTGCTTGGTACCTGCTTTGCCTACCTGGGCAAAGGACAGCCTCGTGCTGAAGAGCTCAGCCTTAAAGTAGAGCTGTTGAGCAAAAGGCAGGACGGGAACAGAAGGGCAGGAGCTGAAGTGATCTGGAGACTTCATTGCATCTGGTTTGTAAAAAGGTGGCAACTGAATTGTCCTTGGAAAAAGGAGCAGTGCCTAATGCCACCAACATCAGCTTGTCTGGCGTTTGCTGCTCCTGAGGTGTGGCACTGCGGTGACAGAGGATGCATTGCAGAGGGGTGGTCGTGCAGGTGTGTGGCTGATAACACTGGCCCCATTGATCTACGTTCTGGGCCCAACTCACTGTTTTCTGCTTGTTTAGGGGGGCACGAGCTGGAACAGATGCAACTTATTCTGGAGACGATCCCTGTTATCCACGAGGAGGACAAAGAGGAGCTGCTCAGAGTGATGCCCAGTTTCATCAGCAGTACCTGGGAAGTGAGGAAGCCCCTGCGCAAGCTGCTCCCCGAAGTGAACAGCGAAGGTACCGTAGTGTTTGGTGGTTTCGACAGTGTCCTTCTGGTCGGGCTTCCCCTGGCCGCCTTATTTGCAGACCTGTTTCCTCAGTGGGTTACAGAAATTGTTCTCTAAGGAAAAGTGCACTAACGCTGGTGAATACGAGTTCAGAAATCTCAGGCTGTGCAGCGCAGCTTGCCCAGTACGTCCCTGCATTCCTGTACTGGCCTTGGCTGCCTTGTAGGTAGGATCTTAGCAGGCCCTGAGGGAACATGTTATGGTGATACTTAAAAGATGTGCTTAGGAGGTGAAGGAGGTTTGTGGGAGGAAGGAGCTGTCTGGTCGCAGCTTCCACAACCCCCATCCCTTTGTAGCCAAATCCCCCACTGGACTGGCTGGGGCTTTGGGAAGGAGAAGGAGCATTGCCCAGCATTGAACACGCGAGTTCCATCATAGCTCAAAGCCTTGAACACTTTCCAAAGCATGTCACGTCCCCCCCAAGCCAGCTTTGCTTTGCTGTATTCACATGCCTCTYCTAGAGCTGTGCGGTTTCAGCCCAGAAGTTACTTTCAAAGCCTTGTTCATTTTCTTGTTGTGCTTCTTTGATGAATAAAATTGAATACTACAAGAAAATAAATGCTTTTGCTCCACAAATGTCTGAACTCCACGAGATGGTTGCTAGAGGCAAAACCTTTGTCAAAGCACTCTGGTGTGACTGGAGCTGGGGAATCGCTTGTCTTCAGGCTGTTGTGGCCTGGAATGATTGATCACCACTTCAGTCAGTTCCCTCCTTTGGCAAAATGAACTGTGTCGTTGCAAGGGGGCTGCAAGACTTTTGGACCTGAACTTTAGCGTTGGCAGCTTTGTAGGTAGTCACACATCAGAGGGTGGCATCATACCAGAAGTCAAAGTGGAGCAGTATGTACCAATGCACCACACCAACTCTTCAGAGCTCTTTCCAGGGCCTCTTTCCAGGTCTTTCCAGGATGGCATACCCGGACTTCTGCTTGTTTGGTTACCACCCCAGTCCTCCTGGAGGCTCGCTGGATCAGACATGTTCTCATGGTGCAGCCTGCGCCTCCAAATACTGACTCACACAGTCCTTGCATTTGGGCTTTGCCCTCTCCCTGCTCGGAAATGTGTCTGGGCAGCCTGCGGATGGCTGCCAGGGGGTGCGTGTTGTGCCCTCCCTGCTCCACGCACACCGCCGCCAGCGAGTCTGACATTCAACGTACATGATCTGCAAGGGTGAATTTGCTTTGATGTGCATAACGCGTCAAGACTGAGCCCTACTTATGTTCACTGGCGTAACTCTTAATTGTAAAAGAGTCCGTTAGAGGTGCTTGGCAATTGAGATACTCATCAGCCTTGGTTATCTAGAGACTACGTCAGCCTCCAGTAAGTACTAAATGGATTTATTCCCTGTCATTACTGTGGGAAGAAAGGTCACCTGCAATGCTTACATAATTCATTGAAATTTTCCTGCCTATGTGACCTGAACTCGTAATATATTGTTCCACCATGCTTCTTGCCTGAAGTCAGTGACCTTATGAAGCTATTGATTCCTTCTTAATTAATCCAAGCAATGAAATAATCCAGTGGGAGACAATTGGATTTTGGTTAATATTTAAGCATTGAGGCAACAGAGATTGCCTGTCTTTTCTGCTGAGTGATTTTTGCCCCTAAAACTTCCTTAGCACAAAGAAACAGTCCAATCCATACAATTTTATTTTTATTGGGGATATTTCTGAAGGTACAATGAAAAAGATCTAACTGAAGAAAGGCACATTCCTAGCTGTATTATCTGAAGTCTAAGGGGCTCCTCCATAGACCAAGAATCATCTGAAAAAGCATTATGTCTTTGATGACAGGATTTGATCTTTTCACATAACCTGAGCAAAAGGAATCTTCAAAAAAATCACAACAAACCCTGTATGCTTACATTTAATTCTAGTCACTTTAATTGCACTTAATTTCCTTCCTCCTCATCATAGAAAGAGTTCACTCTGCACTATCTTTGTAAAATAATTTTAGGCAGTCAGAATTCTTTAAATATTAATGGGCAAAATAATTTCATAGTGTTGGTCATGCCAAGGACTTTTAAAAATTGCTCTTTAAATCTAATTCCACTTCAGTTGCACGTACAAATGTGAAATTAGTTGTCTGAAATGAAACGTGCTTGTAGAATGGATCTGAAAGCCTGGAATCAAATCCTGACAACGCCCAAATTCTGCAAATATCCACATTAATTTCATCTGTACTTGGAGGCACCACGTCCCRAAACGCTGCAAAGGCATAAGTCAAGGCACCCTGAAGTATATATAAAGAAGCCTTTTCTCTATTTGAAAAGGTGGGATGTGATTCAGGCCCTGGATCACAGCGCTGGGTATCATGTGTACCCTCCGTCCTGTGGAGGTGCAGTGCTCTCACCGTCATTTCTTCTGTTTTACTAAATGAACTTAAAGCTGTGGGCTGCAGGATCGTTCCAGTGCAAGTGCCCTGCTCCCATCAGGGGTAAGATTGATGCATACGCAGCAAGGACAAATGTGCCTGTTAGATGCACATAGGACTTGACCTTTAATTCCTTTCTTTCTTCAAGCAGATGTGTTATGGGGGATTCATGAGGCTGTTCCTGGAAYGAAAGCTGGTATTGCTTTTGAGGAATCAGTGAGCTTGTTTCTCTGTGATTCACAGCTATTGATTTCCTGGAGAAAATACTGACATTTAACCCGATGGATCGATTAACGGCTGAGATGGGTCTGCAGCATCCTTATATGAGTCCGTATTCTTGCCCTGAGGATGAACCAGTGTCTCAGCATCCGTTCCGGATTGAGGATGAGATTGATGATATTTTACTGATGGAAGCCAACCAGAGCCAGATGTCTAACTGGGAGAGGTACAGTATCCAGGGCTGGTCTAGAGACTACATATTTACTTGAAGTTTTTAGGCAAAACTTGACTGGCAAGTCTCTGACCTGTGGTTAATTTGGTTCAGTAATACATGCTCTAAACCCCCAAAGGACACCTGATTTTCCTTGTCTATGCCGTGTTGCAATTCTAACTCAAGCTGGCACCTTGCTGAAGTCAGTGGACGTTTTGTCATTGATTTCCACAGGGACTACATTTTGGGGCTGCATGTTCAAGTTACTTGGTAGTTCTCTGCTGTTGGTTTTATTAACAGACTGTATTGTCTTCAGTTGAGCTGCATCTGTAATGTTGTAATTCTTGTACTATTCAGGGATCAGGCCTGATCTGGAGATCTGTATTTATCACTTTTCAAGGTGCATAAGCCCCAGAGGCTGCAGTTCCAGGGTTCTTGAAAAAAAAATCCATAACTGTATTGAATTTTAAATGGTTTGCTGAAAGTCATGCAGGAAGTTTAGAGTAGATCAAAGACTTGAACTGAAGTCTCTTATGTCCTAGATTATTATCCTAATTACTAGGCCCTTCCCAGTGACCAGAGCAGGCTAGGACAGAATAAGTAGCTAAGAATTTACTGTGTTCATTTTTCTATAGAGCTCCTTCTATCCCAGCGGTATGAATATTTGAGGAAGCCTGTAGCATTGTTCCTCTCAGTATAGCGGTTAAATCTCCAGACCTCATTAAATCTATTGCTTGGGCTCACCTTGCCACGCTGTCACCTCTTTGCTTCTGTATTTCCTGGCGTGACACAATAAGCAGCGGCCTGGACCGTTAGTCCTCCCGCCCTGCTGGAGAGATTTGGTATAGGGCTGTAAATTTGGCAACACAAGCCAAGTGTTTTCGAAATGGGAAATGGTTTTGCCTGTGTGTTATGGGACACCTCAAGAGCATTTCATTACCAAAAAATAGAGCCCCAAAACCTGGGATAATACATCTTTTAAAGGCAGCTCAATTAGGAACCAGAAAATTCCTGGTCACTTTGAAAACTGTGTCTGAGAATATGAGTGTTGCAGGTAATTGCAACCGAGGTGGTTACGAGTGGTTCAAGAAGTTATTGCTTAGCTAGGTGATACTTCAGGGATGCTCTCAGTCCGTGACATCAGAGTAAACTGGTGATGTCCAATCTCGGTGGTGATTTAAGCTAATCTTTTCTTACTTTTGTTACAGCGGATGAGGAGCGCTCATACTGTCAGTGGCTGTTTCTGGGCTGAGGACAACTCTTAATAATCAACTTACAATTTGATTATCAAGATTATCTAATCATGTTTTAACCCTAGGTGGAGGGAACGTGAGAACCAGTTAAATGAGGGGGCAGACAGTTTGGTCCACTGACTTTTATTCCCATTACTGGTGTCTCCAGGCAGCTTGGGCAAGTTCTCTTGCTAAGTTACGCAGACCCCTGCCTTTTTTAACACACAAGAAAAAGTTCTGTAATATTGCACAAGGTTTTGCTGTGGTTTGATTGAGTATTAGTTTTAAAGAACTTGGAGATCTGTAGGTAAATGGCTTATCAGCGAGAGAAAGGTAGAAGTTGCAGTAGTAGTGTGAATATCTGTTTGAATGCTGATATTTATAATGAAGCCATCAGCTGTGTGTCTAATAGAAGCATGTCTTTCCCAGGTACCAAGTAAGCCTCTCCTCTGATTTGGAATGGAGACATGATAAATACCACGAAATGGATGAGGTCCAGCGAGACCCACGGGCAGGGTCTGAATCCCTTGCTGAAGAAGCACAAGTTGATCCACGAAAATATTCACAGAGCAGCTCAGAGAGGTTCTTAGAGCTATCACACTCATCAATGGACCGAGTATTTGATGCTGATTGTGGGAAATCATGTGATTACAAAGTGGGGTCACCTTCCTACTTGGACAAATTGCTGTGGAGAGACAATAAGCCCCATCATTACTCAGAGCCCAAGCTGATTTTAGATTTATCCCACTGGAAAAGAGCAACCATAGCACCCACAGCTGAGCTATCTCTGGAAGAAGAACCATCCARTCTCTTTCTGGAGATTGCTCAGTGGGTGAAGAGCACGCAGGTGGGTCTTGAGTGTTCCAGTCCACTTCCGGAGATTCAAGAACGGAGCCTGCCATCTTCTCCTCACCATCTCCACAAAGAATCCAAGGAGGTAGGCAGTGAAACAGACCCCGAGTTTGACTTGGATGTCTTCATCTCCAGGGCACTGAAACTTTGCACAAAACCCGAGGATCTTCCAGACAACAAGCTCAATGACATCAACGGGGCCTGCATAGCTGAGCACCCCAATGAGATCGTACAAACAGAAGTGTACCAGAAAGAACGATGGTGAAGCACCTGCACGTGGGAAACACCACTTTCTCCCCCTGTTCCTCTTTGATAGTGTGGCCATTGCCCTGTGCTGAGTGGCTTCAGGCTGTCACTGAGCATCAGTTTTTTACACTATACTGAATGCCTTTTTCTGAAAAGGCAAGCACAAACCGCATACCCCTTTTGATGCCTTAGAAATACATTTAAGGAAATCAAGAGGTGTGAATGAAATACTGGGTTTCTTATACTGCCTTAACAATCTTGCCTTGCAATCTCTGGGACCGGTTTGGAACTTAAATGTACAACAGAAAGATGACAGTACATGATAAGTTTACAAACGGAAGTCAAGTCTACTTCTTTTTCTTTCTTTTTGTATAGTATCTTAAAACGATGAGGACACTAATCAGCATATTCATTATGGTCTGACACCCTCCGGGTTTGACAGGTTCCAGACACGCCAGCCGTAGGACTCCTTTGAGGCACCCGCCCGAGTACGGTCTGCACGGAGAGAAGCAACGCAAAGGCGTAGCCACGTTCTGCCTTCAGCCCGGAGAGAGCTTGCGAGAATGTAACTAGAGGCAGAATTTGGCCGTGAGACAGAAAATAGTTTTTGGAGAATGTTAATGGGGAAGGAATTTGACCTACCGTATATGGGCCACTTTGGATTTTTTTCTGATTGGAAGATAAAATTTTGTGAAGCACATTCTCCTTATTTGGTTCCTCGCACATAAGTTTTCCCTTCTGCTGCACAGGGGTAGTTCTGAAGTCTCTTAGTACTTAGGAGGCCCAATACCATGTATTTAACAACCTCATACTGTGAATCCTGTCTCAGGCAACTGCCCAGCAGACCAGCAAATTCCAGCGTATGGGCTGGACCAGGGCAGGGAGCGAGGAACGGGGGGTTTCATGGCACGATGCTGCCTCTGTCACCCACTAGCTATGGAGCCTGAGCAAGGTCACCTCCCTTCTCCATGACATTTCCCCCCATTGCTAAAAAAAAAAGAAAGAAAGTACTACTATTTACCTTCTCATGGAGAAGTTGTGAGAAAAAAATTGCTACGGTTTGTGCATTACTTTGATCAGACAGAGCACTGCGTGTACTAAATATTGTTACACCTTTCCATACCGGAAATCTGTGCTTTTTGGCCAATACCTAAACAAAACCGTACTGGAAACGTCAGCTGTATTCAAATAGTCCCTTAAATTGGTTGGGTGGTCTTTTGTGCAGATGGTCCTACACACAAGGGAGGAAGGTCTCCTGGGGTCCTGTGGCGTTAGATTTTTACACGTGTGCGTTTCCTAATTGGCCATGATCACACATTAAAAAAACAAATATTCGCATTTCTCCCAGGCACTTTGCTTTCGGCTTCCTTTGGAACATAATGGTGGCAGCAGGCAAACCAGCGCAACTTTGTAAATAGATATAAACACGATTGAGCTACTGTAACTTCTGTTTTCATCCACACTTCTGAGCACCTTAATAACTAATCAGCTAACAAGAGTTTGTATATGGAAGAAATGCTCTATACTTATATTTAATCAAACTAGTCAATTTTTTAAACCGAAAACATGTAAATAGTGTTACAAAAGCAAATCTTCACTCTCCTTGCCAGTGTGTCGTTGTGCTCTCCAGCACGGTGGCATGACTTTCATTTGTAAAAGAGAAACTACTGTACTTAGTAACTCAAAGGTCCCTATTTAACTGCTGTTCCTATAGGAATTAACAAGCAATCTGCTAAATATTCTGAGATGTGAAGAAAACTCACGGGAGACTTGGATGCCTAACTAACAGCGGCATTTATGGCGTGAACCCTGGTGACGGTTCTCGGCGGGGTTGGGTCCAGGGTTGAAGGCTGCGTGGATCAGGACAGGGCAGGGGAGGAAAAGGCATCTGGAGCACGGAGYGAAGGGGCACTGGTTGCCCGGGGTCGCGTGTCCCCCGCAGAGGTTTAGACTCCTGCCTGGAAAGAGGAAACAAGGGGGAGACAGAGGGTTCATTTACGGCGCGTTACGGATTATTTATATACCTCAACTAAAGCTCAGCACTTTTACTCGTGGCGGGGGAAATCCAGGCTCCGCAGAAGTGGGTGCACCCGCGGCCGAGCGGCGCCTTCGTGCCAGCGGGATGCGGCCGGGCCCCGCGCGACGCCTGCCTGCAGCTCCCCGCACACCTGTGGTGCCGCCGGCSCTGGGAATGCTCCCAGGAGCTGCCCGGCACTGGGAACGCTCACAGGAGCCGCCCGGCACCCTCGGCAGCCGCAGAAGAGGGCAAGGAGCCGAAAACGCCCAGCGCCTCGTGGAGTGCACAGACACCGCAGCTGGAGGGGTCGAGCGGGAGGAGGACGGTGGGGAAACGACGGAGTCGGATGAGGCCGAAGGATGCAATCGGCAATGTAAGCGCTGACTTTTCAAACGCTCTGCTGATAGACTCGGCCAATATTTGCTGCTGTTGCGTTAAACATCGAGACGTACTGACCTGTGAAATCACTATGGATCAAACCACGTCAGTATTTTCCTCAGTGGACACAAATCTTCACATCCTCTGAAACGAGAAGCCATTTCATGGGGGTCGTTACGTTCGTTCGAACGTCTTCGCTGGGAACGTACGGGACTCTATTTATTACGGCCGTGGAAGCATCAGTTTTGCTTTTGAAAGTTGTGTTTCGATGGGGAGTGGGAGTTTGCGGGCCCCACCATAAAAAACGCGTTGTGAACTTCGCGACAAGCGAAGGGAGAGCTGAGGCGGCTGCTCCGGGTCCAGTTCGCCGTTTCCACCCGCGAGCTGCTCGCGCGACATCGCTCCGAAACGGCGGCGGGGCTGCCTGGGAAGGGGGGACCGACGGAGAGGGTTTTACGTTGTTACCTGGGCGCGTTCAGCCGGTCACAAGCCAGATTTTTTTTTTCTCATCTGCAACAATAAAATTTAAGGCCTGAGTCTCCTCTGCTTCGTAGCATTATTTATTTTTATAAAGAACCGTCCAGGTATTGAGCGTGTCCCTCACGGCCGCGGCCTGGCCAGGGGCTTGGGGACGGTGCCGGGCTTTGGTTACTGGTCCCATTCCTTACCCCATCACAAATATCTGACTATTTTTACTGCAGTTTATTTTTAATAGTGTTGTGACTCAGCAGCTGGTACGACACCATGGAGCTGCGCTAAACAGATCTTCAGAGCTTTGCCATTAAAGTCATGGAAAAAAAAAATCCACTTCATCTTATTTTTAAATACGATTTTACAGGCATCCTGGGAAGTATGTCCTATGCAAGCATTTCCTATGAACCCCAGAGTAAAACCACAGAATAGGGTCAGTGAATGTTAGAAGTGGAGCTGTTGGAGACTGACCTGCTAATGGTCATTTCTGTCCATTTTAAACCCAAGTCAAACGTGCATTTGCCCAGTTTCATGCCACCAACTAACGTTTTCACGTGCTTGCGGTAAGAACTCTGTAAAATGTTGCGTGCTGTCATTTCAGGTCTGAAATGAGTTTTTTTCCAGTGATTGTAAGAGGAATTGAAGAGGACCATATGGTGTCTGACATTTTCAAAGGCAGAGTTTGAATTTGAAGTCGTACGATATCCCGGAGAACGTAGTCATCTCAAAGCGTATCTTAAGTTTCCGAGCCCCTGAGCAGCACGTTGTTTTGAACCGCCATCTGGCAGCCGTTGGAGTTAGTTTATAACAATCCYGTGGCTAAATTCAAAGAGCAGGATTTTATTTGTCAAAAAAAGGAAAAGTCTGTCTTAAAAAAGCGAGCCTTTTCCCACAAAGGCTTATCCCATGGGGTCTTGCGTTGTGGCAGAATTGACTGTAGCAAAAGGATTTGAAAGGGGTTGCTGTGGTTAACTGCGCGCTGAAAATAAGCAGTTAAGTTAAGCCTAAGCCCTCCTCTGTCTCCTCCTTTAGGATTAAGAGTTAGACTTTGCTAGTCGTGTGTACGGGCAGGGCGTTGGGCGCAGTCCGGGGACCCTGAGCCCCCCTTGATGACCGAGCCTGGGCGCTGGCTGTGCTGCACCCTCCCAGCATGTGAAGAAGAAACGTGGATGATTGCTGGGATATTTTTGGAGTAAAATGTAAAACCTCTCTTTAGGATTTTCCTCTTGCCACGAGCTCGCCTTTCTGATAGGGGGCAAAAGTTTTCCATAAGCAGCAACAAAAGAGAATAATGAAATATTTTGTGCTTGTGTGAATGAATACGTAGGTTGTGCTGGTTGTGGTATAAATATCTGGGACAAAAATTGGGTAATTAAACGGAGCTACTCCGGTCTCCAGGAGTGCCTGCCTCCGGCTCCTCTGCAGCACTGTACAAACCATGTGGCCCCTGCGAGCTCTTTGCCAGGAGAGGGAATTGTGGCGACTGGTTTTGGATCGCTTTTTTGGGCCAAGCTTGCCAGATGATTGTTTTCTGAGCCGAAAACGCGCGTGCATGCTGCCTTCCCCRGCCATGCTGACGCACGCTGAGCTGAGCAGCCCTGGGCCACTGCTGGAATTGCTTCCACACTGCAGGGCATTTCCATCAGCCCCACCGGCACGACGTCTCCGCCATCAGCAGGGAGCTGAAGATAAATGGAGCAGCTCAAGCTCGGCCAGGTCCGACTAGCAAAGGAGACTGYGATCCGTAACGACTGCTCCTCCAGCGGCGAAAGCAGCAGGGTGACATGACAGGCCAGTGAGCGCCATCCGTGTTGTCTTCTCTTCTGCTATTCTGTCGCAGTAAAACACTGCGGCTCTCACGTAAAGGCTGCGAGAAGAAGCACAGTGAGAACAGGCTGCGGACCGGCGATGGGATGGGATGGGGTGGGGGAAGAGAGGGGCTTGAGCACGCAGAGCGGACGGGATTCCCCCGCCGAGCGACGACTTGCAACAAGGCAAAAAGACGGTTTCGGCCCAAAGCGTGGCTCTAGCGCGGCTTCTGCACCTGTGTCCCCAGCACTTCCCGCTTCTTCCAGCTCCGGTTCGCCTCTGAAGCGGCGGATGTGGTGGGGCTCTGAGCCGCATCCGGGAGCCGGAGCTGCCCGCAGGGCTGTCTCGCCTTTTCTACATCAAAAATAAAACGCTCCTCTTTACTTCCACTGCCTCGGTCCCTTCAGGCTCAGCTGAGGGCCGAGCAGACTGGTACCCCTGGGCCCGGGGAGGGCTAAGCGGGGCCTGGGTGGCATGCAGGCTCCTCYGCCGCCAGTGCCGGCTAGATAAAGTCTCTGGGGAGGTCTGGAAACCCAAGACGACCCTCCTGGAAACAGTTAAAACCGATCTGGAGGAGCTACCGATTTTACTTGTTTAATGCCATGCAACTGTCAGCTGTGAAAGGGAGGCAGAAGAAAAGCCTCTCTCTCCAGAGAAGAAGTTATATGATGGTTCTTCATGGTAGGCTGAAAAGGCTGTCGCTGTAGCAAAACCAGGCCTCACATCTGTGTGCGTCCGCCTTTAACTCGAAGCACTGGGCAGCTGGCACCCGCGCTGCGATGGGGATGGTCGCGTTAGTCTCCCTACAACAGGATGCGGCCGGATTAGCTTCTCTTGTTTTCCTTTAGACAACCCTTATTTCCCAGCTGGGTGGTGAGGAGCAACCCAGCTTCTTGTGCGGCGCTGCACGGGGCCAGGGTGGATGCCCGGACTCCTGCACGGTTTTGGAGGCCTGGTCCAGGGAAACGGGGATGCGACAGGAGCCTGGAGCAGATGAGGAGCACCGGTCTGGACCTCGCTGGCAGCAGGGAAACAGGCACACATGGCTGGGGTGTGCTGCCAGGACTGCTTCGTCTACGGCGGATGCTGTTAACTGGCACGTAAAAATCTGGCGGTCAAGTATTTCCACTGGAAATATAGAGGGAAAGGAGTGTCAAGATAGCAAAATTCAGGTCAAACGTGAGCTGTTTAGGGGTGGGACTTGCTCTAGGTTACATGGAGAGTGGCTGTTTCTAAAACTTGGAATTGGGTTTGCATTTTACAGGCCCATCAGTTTTCAACACTCAGATCTAGAGTCACTACTAGAGACACAGAAATAAAAGGTTCCCCTGAGTCCATTCTTGTCCTTCTATTTGCATTCCAGTAGCACATTCAGCATCTCTTCATTCCCACCGAAACAAAATTACTGGCCCAAAAGCAGTCTGGCCTGAGATAAGGCATCCAACCGAAGACAGCCACAGTGAGGAATTTTCTCTAGCTCTCTAAAATCCATCTTGCTACAATAGCTTTCTTCTACACGGGTCTAACTTAAGCATTGACAGATGAGGGTACCTTTCGCAGGTGACAACACTGTGGTTTTTTGCTTCTTCTTCTTCTTCTTCTTCTTCTAGCAAACAGCAGCTGGGTAATGCATAACCCATCCTGCTACATCAGCTGAAATACTGGCAAGAAGGTCAGGATCGCCCATATTATGAATTGGTCACAACTAACCTTCATTTTTTTCGTGACGGTGGTGTTTCTAGGCAGCAGGGGCAGTTAAGGTGTTGGACCTTGCTGGGAGACTGGCTGGACCTGAGGGGCGTCCAGATGCAGGGGAAGGGAAGGGGCGCAGGACCGCAACATCGCAGCCAAATCCTCCTTGGGGACCATGGCCCAAGCCAGGGCTGGGGCTCTGGAGGGCAGCGGCAGTGCTTCGCCGCCCGCCGGCCAGGCGGGAAGAACCGTGTTTCTTGGTTAACATCGTGTCTGATGAATCGTTGACTTCTGATTTTTGCAGCGCTTGGAAACGTAACTTGTGTTAGGTGAGGAAGGACTGCCCTCTGCAGGGCAGCTGACAGAAGTGGATTTTTGTCCTTTCTAATGCACTGCCTGGATTAAACCCACAAATCAAACCCACAGGGGCTTTAAACCGACAGCACTACCCAGGGAGAGGGCCCAACATCGAACTTACGTTCTCCCTCTACCAGCAGGCCTCCATTTGCATTACTYGCGTGCAGAAGATCTGCAAGGTGAGGAGGTACCCATAGCTCTTGATACGACATCAAGCTTTTCCCTCTGCAGGGAGGAAAAAATAAATGTGAACAGTGAGCGGAGGCTGTAGGTCTGGCCTGCGAGGTGGTGACCGTTCCCCTCACCTGTGAACGAAGCCAGCAGGTGCGTTTCCTTGCTGAATTGCATCCTGCAGGTTTTCTCCAGCAAAGCATTTAGGCACCTTATCATCACGCAGGTCAGCAGAGTCATTTAAGTCAAGGGGGGGGATTACTCCCGTGCTTTGCTGAGTGTGTATAGCTAGGCACATCGTTAGCCTGGATCGGTATTTAAGTAACAGGCTGGAAAGGAAAGGGAAATTATCTCGGTTCCATCCTGTGGGTGTATCAGTGCGTTCAACAAAACGTAAATTCCCAACTTCAGCTTTGACAACATCTTCATCGCAGGCTCTGACAAAGCAGGCAGGGAGAAAGCTCGTCCCATGTAAGAYTGAGCTCTTCGGCTATACCTACTAAATTCATTGCCTTTTAAAACTCAGAAAAGCTCGTGCTTTGTAGCAATATTTAAAATTTGATGGTGGAAAGTGCTTCTTCTCTAGAGGGAGAAGCATGTGGTCCAGCGGGGTGAGTTCAACAGAAGAAGTCAGAGTCTCTCCGAATGGCAACCTGCTGCTGCCATTGATTTCCTCATTAACTCGTGACCTCCCCCAGTGCTAAGTCTTGCTCTTCAGGCCTTTGTATGCAGTGCTGGAAAGGCAGAAAATATYCGAGCAGCAACATAGCCAGCTGCTATCCCTGCTTGTATCCTCCAGTTTACAGTTCGTAGGAGCTGCGGGGAGCGACCGAGAGGGGAACGTGATGCACTGACTCTGCTGGGCTCAATCGTGCAGAAGATACTCCCTGACTGGAGACCTGTACGCACCCGCTTCCTCTGGGGACTCGGCGGGCCGCTGCGGTGAGCGTGAGCCTCTGCAGGCTTTCACTCCTGGCAGCCTCCAAYGGCTTCTGCTGCGCTTTCCTTGTCGGGGAGTTTGTCTTCAGCTGCCCCCCGAACCGAGCGGCAGCGGAGCAGCTCCGGGTGTGCGTTAAGGGCGCTGGAGCAGTCGGGGAGCCCCAGGAACCTGCTCGGGACAGAAGAGGACTGCTCGGCTCTGCCAGGCAGCAGCCCCAGCTCAACCCAACGACGACTAGGCGCAAATCCTCCTGGAAGCTGCTTCCAAGCACGTGAAGGGCATAAAGGTGACTGGAAACAAGCAGTGCAGATTCACTGGGGGCAAATCGTGCCTCTCCAACCTGAGAGTTTTCCATGACTGGTTCGGTGGGTGAGGGGAGAGCAGTGGATGTTGTATACCTTGAATTTGGCAAGGCCTTTGACATTGTCTCCCGCAGTGTCCTTATAGCGAAACAGGTGAGATACGGACTGGATAAGCAGACTAAAGATGGGTGATCCTTGCTCTCTCTTCAGTGCTTGTGAGACTGCATCTGGAGCAGTGTGTCCAGCTTTGCGCTCTACCAAAAAAACAGCTCCAACAACCACTGCAGAGGGTCTCCAGCTGCACAAGGGAAAAATATGTTCATCTCCAGCTCAGAGAAGGCAGCATTAACATCTCTAAAAGCTGTAGGGACTCTGCAAGCAAAGTTCACTGCACAAATGCACTGGGCCAGCACATATCTTGACCATAACAAGGCCTCTCTTTGTACTACAAGGGAGGGAGAGAAGATATACAAATAATAATAATATGTTATCATAATATAGATTAATTGTAATAATATGCCCTCCAACACACTATAATTAAATAACTCTTTGGGTCCTCCTCTTTCTGGTGAGGGGAAAAAGTAGCTGCATCCCTTCCACCGGTTTGCTGGTCCAAATCAGTGCTGGATACCCAGACTCCGAAAGGTCACAGTTATTTCTGAGGGGCTCTTTGCCACCCTCTCCACTAACCATCTTCCTCTTTGCTACGTGTCCTGCACTCTCCTCTGCTTTCCAGAAGAAGTACAGCAGCATGCAGGACACACACAGAGTCCTTGACAAGAAGGAGATTTCCTTGGAGTCTCCTCCTGTCTTTTGCCCAGAATCACAACAAACAACTAAAATGTTAGGACAGACTGGTTGTTCACCCAGGATACAGGGAGTTGGGGTTTTTTTTTTACAAATATATGCAGGTCGTCTTTCTCCTAACTTTATAACCTGGCAGTTTGTAGCAGAAATGCCCCACAGTGGGGCTCAACTTTTGACTTAAAGTGACCCTTTTGAAGTTGCTCATTCACTAATCTCTTCTGTTCAGGTCCCAGTTCCTCTACTGGATGCTAATTCAATGTTTCTGCCCCTTTGGGTTTCTAATCTCTGGAGACTTCAGGAAGTCCAAGTCCAAGTTAGACCTCTGGCAACCAGGCTCAGAGTAGAGGTAAGATCTGTGGCTTCTGCAGCTCAAAATGTCATGCCATCTTCTGTCCTCGAGTGCCTTCCAGCAATGGTTTCATTCAACCTCAGTCCACCTGATCCAAGACAGGAAAATAAACTTGAGCTGGAAACCCCTGCTAGTTGAATACATCTGGATTTTTAAGAGTCAGATTCCCCCCTCACCCTCAGAAAACAACAGAAAAAGCTTGTTTGCGAAAGCTGTTGAGAACCTGGGACTTCCATTCACACTGATATTGAAATCTTGATGACGTTAGAGTCTCCATAATTTAAACTACAGAAGAGCTTCTGTATAAATGCCAAAGCTCTTACAGCAGAGATTTTGCAGTTGCCTCATAACTCTCTGTCCAGGTATCTCAGAGTTAAGATATCTTAAGCTATTCCAAATCCAGATGTCTGCACATTCTGAAAAGTAATATGAATTAGTCACCCACTGATGTAAAGAATTTATGTGTTTTTTTCTTTCATTTGAGATGTAAAAGTTGGGTCATGTAAATGTTTCTCTTTGAGCACCTTTCAAAATCAACCTTCTCCTGCAGGAGGAATGAGATTTTATGATTCAGCTAGCAATATATGACCAATAAGAGTATATGACGAACGACCTTAAAAACAAAAAAGAGTCCAAACACGGGATAGATGAAATATTGTGGGTGTCAGTAGCTATAATACTGCTTTATGACTATGTCGTGTTAAGCTGTTAATCTCTTCAATCCTCTGTCAATTCCCCTCCTTCCTTCTAGCTTTTGAACCAATTTGCCAACTTCAGCCAAATTTGACAGAGGACTAAAGAGCTCAAATCTATTCAGTTCCTACGAGTTCTCTGAAAACTGAGAGCTGGGTAAAGAAGAAAGACCTAAATTAAAATCTTTATTGTGGGAAAGGCAGACTAAAGAAAAAAAACCTTTCATTCATTCATTCATTCTTTGGGGGAAACAGGGCTCCCTGTCAGCCCCACAGATAGCCTGAAAGGTTGATCATTAGTGCAAGTGCAATTAGTGCCCTAGCAGAAACCTGAGCAGCCTGTGTCACACACACATGTTAATTTTAGCAGAGTCCCACCGACTGCTTTACCTTCAGCAACATTCAGCAGGCAAATGGTTGTTCCAAAAAGAAAAGCCACGACTCTTCAGTGTGGGGCCTTTCCGCTTTTTGCTTCATTTCCCCACTCCTGTTTTTTGTTTGCTGTTGGCAGGTCTCACCATTGTTTTTCGCTGTCGCTGCCACTCTGAGACAAAAGCCCACTCTTGCCATTGGGGATGGTTTCACGGTGAGACACCAGTTTAATTGCCTGGGATCCAAGGCCAAGAGGGTGGGACCCACCAGTTTAAGGCAGCAGCAAAAGTCCTCAAGGGTATATGCAGCGGGCTGAAGGGACTCACCTTTTAACCCCTTCCTTTCAAATCCCGACACTGGCTCTGATCAGTCCCTGTAAGGTCTATTCTCATTCTGCAGTTCACTTGCACACATATATATTACATATAAAGTGATGTATTTATATATATAAAGTGCTGTATGCTCATTTCTAGACCTTAAACATGGATGCTATTTCACCAAGCACTTGCAGACAGGGTCAGACTCTCCTCTGAGGTGCCTGAGCGACACCTCTTTCCAGTTTAACTGAAGTCAGTGTGGTTTTAAGATTTCTAAGTTTATTGTGAGCTTAATATCAAGATTTTAGTGTTTTTTTCATCCCAGCTTTGATCAAATAAAGGAATGGCAATCCTAACTTGATCTACCCTGAGTGATCAGAAGAGGGCAGACGTTCTCCTCCGGACTTGCTGTATTTATACTTGAAAACTTAACAGTCTCAAAGTCACAAGTTGATGCTGCAGGCTTGTGCTGATACGGTTACACCGGTGAGGGACATGAATAGATGCAACCCTTGACTGACATTGCGACGCTGGAGTAAGGCCCAGGGTCAACACAATCCTAGCAACAAAACAGCACTTTTGCCTTACTAGCTATTTTCACTGTGCGGTGCTGCAAAGTGTGGCTGTACGTTGGCAGCCGCATTTCTGCAGAACTGTGTGTGCTTTGCCAAAATTACGCCAATATTACTTTATTGTTAGGGCTTTCTCAGTGAAGATTGTTTCAAAATTGCATATACTTGATCGGATGTTCTTTCCACAGGTTTATTGTCCAGTGGAGATGCATATTTCCAGGTTATTAATGATAATTAAGATGTTATTAACAGATTATTAATTATTTGTCTCTTCTAACTGCACCCCCTTTGTAAGGTTGGGAATTGGCTGAAGCCACCAGCCTGAGTCTACCTGCACTAATTTTAATCCAACTAACATAAGGAACAATGGAGAAGATGAAGGTATTTCCCTGGGTTCCCAGCAGAAAATTTGATTTACTAGAGGATGAAGGCACCAAGAAAGCTACGGGCTCCTCCCATGAACACCACTCACTGCGGCTGGTACCTGTGGTCGCTGGCTCACCTGGTAAGGTAGAAGCCAGGCAGTGGTACACTTGCTTCTGGCCCTCCATAGCGAACACACCAGTTCTACTACAGATGAGTCTGTGCAAACTGCAGTTATATCTTCTACTTGCAGTGTGGCTTTTGTGGTATTTTAGATTTTGTGGTATTTTAGAACTATGACGATGAAGGAAAAATAATAATAAGGGAGATGATGGTCATTGGTCAGGATAATTAAAGCAGGTGGCAGAGAGACAGAGCGCTGAAGGTGAACGGGAGAAACCAGGAATTGAAGGAGGTGGAGGCAGAGCCAGGAGAGCGAGAGGTAATGCCACCTGGCTGCAGAGTCTCAGGTTTTTGTCACCATGGCCCCATCCATTCGGGAGCTCAGCAGAGCAGAAGCAACTGATGATCAGATGTCAAACTGGTCACCAGCCTAATAAGAGCTTTCAGATCAAAGACAGACAAAATAAAACACAAGTTTAAATGCAGCAAATGCCAGACCAGGCTGAAAGGGACCCATTACCTTACAGTTACAGTTATATGAGTCATTGACAAAGGAACTGATCGAAATTAGGGAAGATGAAGGGACCTGTATCAATTCACACCAAAACTCCCAAACAGGGAAGACTTACATAAATGTATGGATATATATTTAAACAACATCATTCCTAAACTATGTAGAATGCTGCCTGAGGGCAAGCCAAAATRTTTTTTGGATGGTTGGCAGAAGAAAGGTCTTTGCATAAGGGAAAGAAAAGGTTTGTATAAAAGCATCAATTCTGAAAGGGGAGACTAACCAAAAGCTTTCTTTCTCTGTCCAGCAGACAGCATGAGTAAAGCCCCTTTAGGGCAAGCAACCAAGACAATAGCCTAAAGTCTCAGCCTAAAAACCACCTCCTTCCTTATGCCATAGTTTGAGCTAGGTAACAGAATAAGCCATCAAGCCTCGTTACTTTAACTAATGAGTTTAATGGTGCCACAAAATATTTCCAGGAGCTGGACCTCAATCATCTATACTRTTAAATTGCTGGCACAATTCCAGGCATGGTTCTGGACCAGAGCTTTATCTTCCCAAACAGTTCCTGGAGACAGTTTGGGAAACAGCACAGGAAATGCTCTTCCCAAAATGTAGTCTGCCTGGGAGCGTTGTTTTGGATGGCAAAAGACTTTAAAAACACGGCTGTGGGCTGTTCCCATGCAAGCTGGTCTCAGAGCCAGAGAATAGTCCTGTCACATTTAATGGCTAAAATGATGAGAAATTTCAAGCAGAATAACTTTAAAAGATAGAAAAAAGTTATTAGAAGTAGAATCAAAATTAGGGAAACAATGTAATTACCAGTGTTGTTGTTCTAAAGACATAAGAGAGGCAAGGTTCGTGGAGAGAGGTAATATCTTCTAGTGGAACTGGTCTAATAAAAGATACTATATCTCTTCACAAACCTTGCCTTGAGGTAACTATCATCTTTACTGCACAGTTCCTGCTATAGTAACATAATGTAAATAAGAAGAGTAATTAGGGTCATTTCTATATTTGAGGATTAGTCCAACCATATGATTAACCCTCAACCCATATTACCAGAAATAAGGAGTGGAAGATGAAGATGCCTGTCTTCATCAAGCTGTAGAAACTTTCTTTGTGAGAGATGGCTTCTCTGCCTTGATCTGCACTGTAAACATTTTCTTGGATTGCAGGTAGATAAAAGCTAATGTGACTATGCTTAAATAATTATTTATTCATCTCTGTATTTTATTGTAACTTGTTCCTAATGATAAAAAGGCATAGTTAAATAACCTTTCTTGGCATTTCCCACAGAATTCAGGTTAAGCGCGGCCATAATCCAGATTCTGCTTTTTGTTATACTGATGCGCACCTTAATACAAGTTTCCTGATTCAGTTCAGCAGCTGTGTGTATATATAGCTACATCATCAGTATATTTATGGGGGTGATAGTGTACGTGTCAAGGCAACATTATGGAGGGGAGGAAAAGAGCCCTGGATCTAGGCGAGTAGAACAGCAAAGTGATTTTTTTTTTTTACTCACACTCAGTATCAGTGAGATAAAAACAAGAACACTGAGTCTTGGTCTGGTATTACTGCTTTAAATAGGGTATTTGAAAAACTGGGAGTGTTACAGAAAGGAGAGACAAAACCATCTGAAGGATGGGAAAAAAAGATTTATTTAAGCCTTCTGTTTAATTTATGAGACAGAGTTGGTTACAATCAGTAAGTAACATCATAAGACAAACAAGAAAGGAAGTATCAGACTGTAATTTAGCAAAGAGATACATAACAAAGGGCAATGATCAGAAGACCAGGGCAACTGAAATGAGAAACGTGGCACAGTTTTAAGAGAGTGAAAGTGATTAACCACTGAAAGAAAATCTTGACGTATACCTTCAAATTCAGATCAGATGCCTTTTGGGATATGCATTTTAGTTCAGCACAAACAGATGGCTTCCTCTGAAGGGGAACCTGAGCGAAACACAATGGTCTGTACGCACAGGAAATCTGCTATGATAAGCCAACAGTCTTGTATTAGAAATTTCTGAATGAACTTCTGCCCTGGAGTGAGAAAGCCGTGAAACTGTTTGAGGCTGGTCCGAAGCAGCCGAAAGAGATAGCAGAGCGGTGACAGTTGGATTTAAGGAATTCAGGAATGCCAAGGGCTCCCTGGGGTTCTCTTGGCAACAGCAAAGCAACAACATCATGCGAGCCAAAAGAAACTCTCCTGTGTCAAGCACCAAATATGGGGATTAAAAGTTCTCAGGAGGAGGAAGAAATGACCGCTTTTCTTGTTTTACAGCACAGGCAGTTGCCTGAATCAGATATAAATCTAACAGTCACTCAAAGGCTYGAGGCGGGGAACCTTCACACTTTATGGACTGACCGAACAACTACAGAGAGACACCACCGGTGCCAGAGCAGTGGATGTGCAGTTAATAAATGAAAGTACTCCCTCCCATTAAAAACTGTTGCTGGGAGTTTCAGACCCTGCAGCCCTGGCAAATATCATCCGCTGAGGTGGGGATTTTTCTCTTCTGGGATGAACTGCAATATAGCTTTTAAGATAGTCATTCTTTCACAAGAAGGAGTTTTGCGGTATATTTCAGCAAGGCATTAAATGTCCATTAGAYATATTGGGCAAGATCCTCAACCAGCCTAAAATGACATGGTTTTACAGCAATGCTGATTTATGCTATTTGGGTATTAAGTGCAGTGTTTTTAAATGCTTTTCATTCGGGCTATTTTTAGTGAGGCACAAAGTCATGACCTTTCATGCTATTTTTGCAATTTTCTTTGGTTTAGAGGTGCAGTGCCACATTATTCAGGAATGTTTCAAAGCCATCACAGCCACGCTGGGGTGGGGGGAAACAACTGAATATGTAATTCATGACAGGCCTCAAAATCATGATTAGAAGAGGAGGTTTTGATTAAGTGGGTTCATGTATTTATTGTTACTGCTACTATAGCAACCCTGCTTCTTTTAACGGCAGAGCGCTCATTCACACAGCTAACGATTAGAAGCATCTCAAGTACCAGAAAAGAATTAACGGCCTCATAATTTTTAACACCGGAAAATATATCCAAATAYGGACTAGAGATGCAATACCCCCAAGGGCAAGGAAATGGAAGAAGTCTCAAGCGAGCTGAGTTCGTATGATCTGACTTTCCATCTCCAAACACCAGGAAAGTTTAGCTGGGGAACAAACTATTTCTCCTCTATTAAGAAGGCTAGAAAARCGTTAGAATACTAAGAACAGCCTTATGTTATTATGAAGTGATGCTTTATTACCCTGCAGTTCCTCTCTGGGTCTGATTTTGGTGTTGACCTGCATCATTAGGTGCCTTTTAAGTCTTTTGCCAAGTCTTATGTTTTAATCAAGCACGCAATATATTATGGGGGGTATTCCAGCTCTTCAGGCTTTGTATGGCAGCACGCTACAGGGGTTATTTCCTCATGGTAAGAGCATTTCCCTGCACTTTTTGAGGTGCCTAATTGGTGTCGGGATCCAGCACCCCTGCCTGGAAGGATCGAGATTCACGGGGCCCATTTAAGAGTCGGCTCTGCTGGAGGAAAGCCTCTACGCACTGAGGTCTTCCACGAAAATGCCCTCCTCGCTCGCTAGGCCAGAGGAGGCCAAGACTCGAGGCCTTCTGGCCACCACAACTTGGCCAGGCCCGGAGCTGCGAGACGCAGCCCAGACGACGAGAGCCCAGGGGAGCCTCGGGCTCCCGGCGGTTGGGCGGCGGCGTCCATCTTGCTCGAGGTAACTCTACCCGGAGGGAGACCCCGAGGCCCCCAAACCTGGCTGTGCCCCTCTCTGCTGCCTCCCCCCCGCTTTGCCTCCCCCCTGCTCTGCCTTCCAACCCCCGGGGCCGCAGCGGGCC